>NW_010331035.1:2804-11091 GCF_000700745.2 Antrostomus carolinensis | reverse complement strand
AAAGAAGTTTTTCCTGAAGTTTGTCTGGAACTTCTGCTGTTCCAGTTTGTGCCCATTGCCCCTTGTCCTGTCACTGGGCACCACCGAGAAGAGCCCGGCCCCATCCATTTGGCCCCCACACTTCAGATATTTATAGACATTGATCAGATCCCCTCTCAGGCTGCTCTTCTCCAGGCTGAACAGTCCCAGCTCTCAGCCTCTCCTCGTCAGGCAGATGCTCCAGCCCCTCATCATCTCTGTGGCCTCCACTGGACTCTCTCCAGAAGATCCCTGTCCCTCTTGAACTGGGGAGCCCAGAAAATCATGTGCCCACCCTAAAATATTCAGGGATGGAAGAGAGTTCCACTTTTCAGTGGTGTTAAAAAAAAGAGGAAATAATTGTCTCTGAAGTACGAGCTGTGCCATGGGGAACCGGGACACAGCGCAACCTGTCACTTCTTGGTGTCTCTCCAAGCAGTCCATTACTTCCAAAGGTTTCTGTTTGCACAACTCTCAGCAGACCTCAGCTCTGCTTTAAAGAGCTAAGCTGGTTGCCTCTTGTTCAGGCTGTGATCTTCTCTGTATTCCTCAGAGATCATAGTTCCAGACTAACCTTGGAGCCAGAATCAATCTTTTAAACCCACAAGACCTACACGCCAAAGCTTTTGTTTTAGGATCTCAGAGCTTTGCTTGCTGAGCTCTTCAGAGTAATTCTGAGTTCTAAACTCTTTTTCCAGACTTTTGTTATTCACTTCATAAATTTTCCTCTGGAACATCCTCTGTTGTCCCTGATAAGAGACAAGGTAGTGGAGCTGATGGTCACTAATCTGAAAGTATAATTGTTTCTCAGATTTTTGTTTTGTTTTGTTGTTTTTTGTTTGATATTTTTTTTTTCTTTTCTATAGGTGACAGGTAAATCTTCAGCTGGAATCAGTGTGATTACAGAAAAGACAAACCTGATCCACTGTATTCTAAAGTGTGCTGTGTTTGCAAATAAGAAACCTTAGGAAATAAAGTTAGAACTTGGTTCAATACCTGTGAATTAGAATTACACTGTTCCTTTAAACTCATTTAATTCATTTCAGCAACACTCAGGCAGTGAGTGAGTTTCTTGGAGTGACAGAGAAGGGCTTTATTACTGTTGACTTCAGTTAAGAGAATGCACAATGAGATCCTTTAAATTAGTCCAATGTGTTTGGACAGCTAATATCTCAAAAAGTCTATTATCTGTATTGACTACAACACTACAGAATGTTCTAAAATTAATTATATTCTTCATAGCTTAACAATGATTGCCTCATTTAGAAATATAATTACCTATCATGGAGGTTTTCAGCCAGAAGGGGTTTTTTTTAGCAGTGTATAACAACTTGGTTTGCCAGGCTTCATTTAAATCCCTTTTCTCCTTCTTCTCGTTTGAAAAGTTTGATTATTTTAGGTGATTTTTTTTTTTAATACAGAAGTTTTATTCCAAGTGTTTAATGTCGTTATATACGAAGAACAGATTGACACTAAAAGAGTTTAATAAAAAATAGCAGCCTGGCTAATAAAACAATAAACCACCAAATGACAGCACGTTATGGGATGCTCTGTAATGTAATGGGGTAGTGTGAGCAACGGCGGCCTCCTTAAGATTTAAAGGCAGGAGAAACTATCATTCAGGACCAAAAATTATGATCAATTTCCTAAATGGGTCATTCAAAGAGACACAAATAATAAATCTGAAACCTGAAGGTCTTTCCCCAGTTCCCCAAGAAAACTGGCTTAAGCATTTTTTGCTCCAGTTTAAAATTACGTTTGAGAAACACAACTATAGTTCCCACAGACACACTAAGAACCAAACCCACCAGGTTTCTGCTGATATGAACCATAATTTCTCAGTGCAGTCACAATACATTGGTAGAGTAAATAATTGCTAACCATTGTCAAGCATAATTAGATGACGTCCTCTGCTCTCATAAGGTCCCACCTGGAGGTACTGTGTCCAGTTCTGGAGCCCCCATCACAAGAGAGACCTGGAGCAGCTAGAACAAGTCCAGAGGAGGCCACCAGGATGATGCGAGGGCTGGAGCAGCTCTGCTGTGAGGACAGGCTGAGAGAGTTGGGGCTGTTCAGCCTGGAGAAGAGAAGGCTCCGGGGAGACCTTCTAGTGGCCTCCCAGTACCTGAAGGAGCTCCAGGAAGGCTGGGGAGGGACTTTTTGTAAGTGCAGGTAGTGACAGAACAAAGGGTGATGGCTCTAAACTGGAAGAGGACAGGTTTAGATGAGATATTAGGAAGAAGTTCTTCACTGTGAGGCTGGTCAGTCACTGTCCCAGGTTGCCCAAGGAAGCTGTGGCTGCTCCTCCCTGGAAGTGTTCTTGGCCAGGCTGGATGAGGCTTTGAGCAACCTGGTCTAGTGGAAGGTGTCCCTGCTGCTGGCAGGGGGATTGGCACTGGATGAGCTTTCAGGTCCATTCCAACCCAAACCATTTCATGATTCTGTGATTTTGTGGACTAGTCATTTAGCCAAATCATGGCCACCCTGCTGCCTTGTGCACAGGTTTACACTTCCTCATCTAGTGAAGCAACGCGAAGTTAAGAAATATTGAAGAAAGGCAGAGAATACATTTTGTTACTATTATTTTTCCTGCAGACATTATTCTTTCTCCTTGATAGTATCAGAGATCATCATTCTCCCGAGCTATTAATCTGGCATGTGTATTGACAATGGGTGATTGTAAATGATGCTATTTATTTCCCGCTGCCTTACAGCTCCAATAGAAAAGAAATACTGAGATGGCCCAAACCTTAGGAACAAAATAAGAAGAGAGGAAAATGATGAAGTGTGATGACTTAAGTGCAAAGAGATTCAATCCTAATACTGAATATATTGTTTGGGGATTTTTTTTATTTTTATTTTTTTTTCTAGTTTAGCTTAAAATTAGAATTTGGATGTTTGGATTGAAGCCAATTTAGTCAGCAAGATGCTGCTTTGTTTTAAACTATTTTTAAATGGTTTTTTTTTTCATAAAACACACCACTAAAAATTGATGAGTCAGTAAAACACATACAATGAGCTCAACGCTTCCGTGGCTTTACAGCCCCTCTCATGGGTGTAGGTGATTATGTAAAATAGGTCTGTAAAACAAACACAGGCTGGTTATTACACAGGCACAGTATGTCAAAGCAAATAGCATAAATCTTTGTCTCAGAGTAAGGATTTTTTAGCATCACTCCTTAAATGCACTATAAAATATGATGTATATAGATAGATATAGGTATAGATTATTATAGATTTTAACATTATATATGTTGCTGATTACTTTCACAACCACAGTGTTTAAATATCTACCTACATTAAATATTATAATACATGAACTCTAACACCTAGCCTGAGTATTTGTGATATTTTATTTCAAGTTCAGGAATCTGTCCATTTATTAAAGCATCAGCATTATTCACAAAACAAGCTCTCAATACTGAATTACAACATTGTGTAATTATATCCACAGAGTAAATAAATCGAGTATATAATTTACATGTACACAAACAGGGAGGGTGTGGAGTCTCCTTCTCTGGAGACATTCAAAACCCACCTGGACGCCTTCCTGTGTGATCTCATTTAGGTTCCTGCTCTGGCAGGGGGATTGGACTGGATGATCTTTCGAGGTCCCTTCCAATCCCAACATTCTGTGATTCTGTGATTCTGTGATTCTGTAATTCTGTGATTCTGTGTGATTCTGTGAACGCCTGATGGATTTTGAGGATTGTGAATGCCCCAGACAAATTTCACTCCAGCTTTTTTTCACATTCTTTTGTTACTAGAAACTGTCCTTTGGAAGAATTTTTATTGGATGTTCAGAGAAAGGAAAAAAGGAGGGATCCAGGTGGAGAAAAAAAAGGGAGGGGGGAGAAAGGGATGAAAGGGGCCAGTCAAATGTAAACATGAAATCAGTCTGCACACTCTTCTGAATGAACCCCATGCTTGGGCACCACAGTCTGTCCCACAGTCTTGTTTCATTAGCTGTTTTTTCTTTCTGTGGGTGTGATGTCTGTTCTGGAGGGTGGGTGTGTGGATAAGGGAGTGTGTGTTATTACACTCAAAGTTGGGCTCACTTGCCAGTAGCAGGAGACTTCCATCAGGAAAGAACTGGCAATAGGGCAATGGACTGATGGTCCTGGAATGGATGTTGGATGGACTAAAAGTCCTGCTCATATCTGAGGGATTGGTGACTGTGGTGTGAATCTGGAGAATAAGGGGTTAGTGTGCTCCGCTGATGAACTTCTTCAGTGCTGGAGAATAAGGGGTTGATGTGCTCCATTGATCAACTTCTTCAGTGCTGGAGAATAAGGGGTGGGTGTGCTCCACTGATGAACTTCATTGCTGGAGAATAAGGGGTCGATGTGCTCCACTGATGAACTTCTTCAGTGCTGGAGAATAACACTTGCCAGTAGCAGGAGACTTCCATCAGGAAAGAACTGGCAATAGGGCAATGGACTGATGGTCCTGGAATGGATGTTGGATGGACTAAAAGTCCTGCTCATATCTGAGGGATCGGTGACTGTGGTGTGAATCTGGAGAATAAGGGGTTGATGTGCTCCACTGATGAACTTCTTCAGTGCTGGAGAATAAGGGGTTGGTGTGCTCCACTGATCAACTTCAGTGCTGATCAGGGCAGGGAGGGTCTGGTGTGGGCTGCTTGTGTTGATCATGTGGATGCAGCTTGTGGGTCTCCCTGGTCTTTGTGAGGTGACCTGTGAGAGTTTGCAGGGATACTGTGTACGTACAGGTGTTGGTTGGGAATATGTGCTCAGCCTCTCCCAGAACCTCTCTCCCTGGGGCTGGGAGCCTTCTGGATTTGGCTGCAGCAGCTGAAGATCTGAGTTTCCCCTGGGTCCCAAAGTCTGCTGGATTTGGTCCATGTCTAACACGGGAGCGTAGCCAACTCTGCATCTGTCAACTGAGAGAAAATGAGACGTGTTGGTAACTTTGCCTTTGGAAATGTCAACACTGTCAGGTCTAAAGATCACCTGAAGAGGAATTTAGGGGGATCTCTCTGATACCACCTGGAAAGCCAGCTTTAGGAGAGTTTGACTTTTCTTGGCCTTTTTTGTAACCTTCTGTAAAGTTACTCACAAAACTGCTCTGCCAGGGTCTCCCAAAAGAACTAGGGAAAATGTGGGCCTTTTCCGGAAGGCAACAGGAGATCTGGTCACCCAGGACATTGAGAAGGCTGAGGTGCTCAGTGACATTTTGCCTCAGTCTTCACGGGCAAGGGCTCGTGCCACACTGCCCAAGTCCTAGAAAGCAGAGGAAAGGTCCAGGAGAACGCAAAGCCACCCACTGTAGGAGAAGACCAGGTTCAGAAGCACCTAAGGAACCTGAAGGTGCACAAATTTATGGGACCTGATGGGATGCATCCACGGGTCCTGAGGGAACTGGCAGATGAAGTTGCGAAGCCGCTATCCATCATATTGGAGAAGTCCTGGCAGTCTGGTGAAGTTCCCGCAGACTGGGAAAAGGGGAACATCACCCCCATTTTTAAAAAGGGAAACAAGGAAACCCGGGGAACTACAGGCCGGTCAGTCTCACCTCAGTGCCAGGCAAGATCATGGAGCAGATACCTGGGGCACAGAGTTTTTATATCGTGCTCGAGAGCTCGATTATTTACTCTTAAATATTTTCCTCTGAACAAATATATGTGTGTGCACATGTGCAATCACACACTTAATTAATGTTATAAAGAAATTACTCAAATGCCAGTTCTACAACCTCCTTAGAAATTTATTGAATGAGAAAGCAAACGCTAGAAATAACATTTCCATCTGGAGCTTATCACCTCGAATCCTGGAAGCAGTGTGAAGGTAGAGGGCTGTGGGACAAATAAATAAAAAATAAAAGGGAAATGAAGAAAGATAAAAGATCTCCAGACGTGCAGAAGCAGCATTGTTAGTGTTATGTGAAGTGAACTGAATTCAAACGTCATACTCCCCCAAAAGTAACAGCAAAGAAAATATCATCTAGGAACTCTGCACAATGAAAGAAAAAAAAAATAAAAAAGAAAAAGAAAGTAATTTAATCCTGGATCAATATTTGAAAGTGGTAAGTGGAAATTGCAGCTCAGAAAGGATTTTGGCTCACAAAATTCCATTTGATTCTGGTTATGGAAACAACATGTGGTACAAGTCTGGGATAACATTCCAAACGTTGGGTTGTACAGAGGCAAGAGAAATACTTGCGCTGTTTCCTCTCTGCTCTGTGTTAATAGGTAACATTTATATAACATAGCCCATATATTTATTGTATGTGATACATCCTCTATACCTCTAAAATACGTAGTAATTGTTGAATATATCGAGATCCCAGACCATGGATTCACCTGGGAAATAGAGGAGACCACAAACTCAACTGGTGCCAGACTTATTTTACCAGTTGATGGATATGGATTTTAACCTTGTATATATATATATATATTTATACATATATATACAGCTCATCAGTGTTGTGCTGAGGCTTGAATAGACTTTAAGGGATTTAATAAGCTTTTGAAAATAATCTGCAAAATAAACCAAAATGAGGCAACGTTTCCCAGCTGGCAATGCCATGGGTGGAGAAGAGGACATTCCCACCTGCTGCCGTGTGTCCCTGCTTTCACTTCACCTTTCCTCCTCCTCTCCTACCCTTTGTCTGACCTATGCACGTAGACTGTAAGATTTTTAATTTAACAGTGATTTTTTTTTTTTTTAAATACACTGTCTTATCTCTGATAGGAAGAGATTCTGACAGAGATTGAACTCTGACTCTGGTTCTGAACTGAGATCCTGGTATTGATTATAGGTGAGACTGTTTTGCAAAAAATAATAACAATAAAAATAATTCTAATAATAACAATAATAATAATTCTAACAATAACATTTATCAAGTAAGTAGAAATATAAAAGATGTGTGGTTTGGGTTGGGTTTTTTTTTTGGGGGGGGAGGTTTGTTGTTTTGGTTTGGGGATTTTTTTTTTGTACTTCTTGAAAAGGAAGTAAATAAAAAGCAGACTAAGGGTTGATTTGACTCACTTTACCCCTGATTGCATTTGTCCTTCAGTTTAGAAAAAAAAAAGGAAGACAGATTCAGCGAGCAACTGGAAAAAATCCAAAGGTGGAAGAGTAGGAAACTTACCTGGCAACAGCCACGACCTGGGAAGGTGTCAGAGCTGTGCCAGCAGTGCAAGAATTTGCTTAATGAAAATTTTCCCCAGGCATCCAATAATGTCGCTTGTGATTTCCACTCAAGATTACCCATCAGTTAGCACAAATTTGCTTTTTAATTGGCCTGTATTGCACCTGCCACATTCTGCCTCCCCAGTCTCCCAAGCACTGGCGAAAGAAGGAAGGTGGATATCTGGGGGATTTAATCTTAATACATTACAGGAAGGGCATGCACAGCAACAATTAATGTTTAAAAGACAAGAATAATGTGCACTAGCACGAAGTGATGAGGAAGAGGGAATGGGACCTGGGGAGTAACTAATGAACAAGATTAATTAGCCACAGCAGAAAGATCTAAAGCTCCACTGAATTCAGTGGGAAGCTTTAATTCTGTTGACTTTTGTGGGTCCTGGGAACAGCCCAAGGAGGCCAGAAGTAGAAAATCCAGCAGCACGGTTACATTTATCCAGGCTCATTTTTTAAAAGGATGCCAAAGTCAGTGTGTGCTGAAGGGAAATTGCAAAGAGCTAGGTGAGGTGACTAAAGGGCAGCACGATGCAGGAGGTTGGCAAGCTCATGGCATGGAGATACAACAACCCCATGAGCTATTTGACCATAACCCAACAATGGCATTGCTGTTGTTGGGTTGCTTTAGGGTGGATGGAAGGGAAGAAAGAGATTGAACTCTGACTCTGGTTCTGAACTGAGATTCTGATAGTGATTATAGGTGAGACTGTTTTGCAAATATTAATAACAATAATAATAACAATAATAATAATTCTAACAATAACATTTATCAAGTAAGTAGAAATATAAAAGATGCGTGGTTTGGGTTGGTTTTTTTTGGGGGGGGGAGAAATAAGAAAGAAAGGAAATAATTGACCTGAGAACTAGAGGATATTTTCATCCAGGCATGCAATGGCGTGGAAGCTCTGCCTCCCATCAGGTCTGGAGAGAAATCTCCAGTCAGAGGGATATTCCCATTTGGGAGGTTTAAATATGAACAAAGGAAAGCAAGGGTGAAAAGGACATTGAAACAGGGTCACAGCACACTGCTGGAGCTCAGAGGCAGGCTTCCAGGAACCTGGGTGCGGTTCACTGCTCCAGGTACAGGCTGCTCCAGGGCA
>NW_010331035.1:0-2785 GCF_000700745.2 Antrostomus carolinensis | reverse complement strand
CAGCAGGAACATATTGCAGCTGAGCCCACGTTCCTGGGTCCTACCTGACGTCCTGGCTTTCTCATGATCAACCTATAGCAAAGGCAGCCAGGTTGGTACTTTGATACCTCATGGCAGCAGGGATGAATGAGAGCAAAGAAGGTGATGGTGGTGACCCAGGACCAGGGGACAAGGGGAACAAGGGTCCAGGAGGACAAGAAGTCAGTAGTTCTGGATGGGACACTGAGGAAGCAGCAGTAGAGACAGATGAAAAGGGCAGGAAATCATCTTAAGGGAGGAGGAAAGGCAGGGAATGGCAGGGATGGCCAGGCTCTCCTGTCCAGCATAATCTACATAAAACATCTACAGTTAAAATCTCACCTTATTTATTGGATTAAGAACAGTTTTATTCTAGAACTTGCTTAAAGCTCAGTATTACATTCAGGTTCTCCCTCCTCAATTTAATATATATCTACTTAAAATATTTGTATTTTTGGTGTTTCTCGGCTCAGATTTTCAGTTTGGTGTTTGTCATCCTCGGTCTTACAATCGTTTTGACTGTTCTCCCTGGGCAGTGTTGGCCAGGTTAGCCAGAGCCACAGCCTGACTGCTGTGCCCAGGGGAAACCAACCCACGAGGCACATGGTCCTGAGAAATCAGGAGCTGTGCCTCTTCTCTTCCTCATTTTTTTAGTGACCCTCTTTACTGATCTCCATATTCCAGTGGACAATTTTCTTTTTCTTTATAGGGAAGTGCCAAATTTATTTGCCTTTCTTAAAAGCTGGAGAAATTGAACAAGTGTGATAGTTTGTTAGAGACTGTTCCATTTTTTTCATATGTTCAAACTATTTCATTTTCTCTCTCTCTTCCAGGATGGTTGGATTCTCCTTGTTCCTATGTAAGTCTCAGAGAATATACATTTATTTATATATATCCATATGTATAAGCTTTTTGCGTTGTCTTGCTGGGAAGTTCTGCTTCCACACTGTGCATCTTTCTGGCAGCACTGGAAGATGAAGGAGGTTGTGACTCCACAGCTCCCAGATATTGTGACTCCAGAGAAATGCCACCACGCAGGCAGCACGGATCCTCATTCCTAGTGTTTGCACCTCATAAGGGCCTCCAGGAACTGTGGAAGTGGGAACATAGTAAATCTTCTCAGGGTTGGATTTCTAAGGAGAATTTCACTTCAGTATAAATAAATATTTTTTTTTTTTTTTTGCTTTGAAATTAAAAATTAAAATTTAAAAATTAATTCTAGGAAATGTAGGCAATTGTGGGGGTTTTTTATTGTTTTAAATGACTTTAAACTCTCAAAACACAAATGTCAAACCCGTTTGATTGAGGACTTTCCTAAAACTTGTTTTGTTTCTTTAACAATGGAGTTTCCCAACCAGCTTCAGCTGATGGATTCTGCACTGCTGTGCCTGGACAGCTTCTCCTCCTTTCTCTGGCACACAACTGACTCCCTCGCTGGCCCCTCTCCCTTGTTTCCTCAGGGTGGTGAAAAGAACCACACAGATGTGCAGTGAATCGCTCAAGTTGGAGGAAAGGAATATTTTTTCCCCTCCAGAATTAAATTTCAATCAGGTCAGTGAACTGATTTTCCTCACTGGGTCCAAGTTAAGTGTGAGATGCCGGTGGGAGGAGATGGCTGCAGGCACAGGGAGGCAGGATCACTCCCAGATTTCATGTGATTCTTATGCTGATCATGCACATGGTGTTTATTCCTTGTTATTCTTCCCTTTCCCACTCCTTCCCCAGGTGCCTGCTCCCCCTGCCTGTAGCTGTTTATTGAGCCCTTGGCTTCCTTGCAGGAGAAAGAAAGTTATTCAGAATAAAGATTTTCAGATAGTAGCTGTAGAAGTGTGTGTGTTTGCAATTTTATCTTCGCAGTGCTAGTCTGTGGCGTAGTATGTGTGATATATTACTGTTCCCTTTGCATTATAACAGATTGTCTATTATAGAGGCAAAATTTAATAAGGGCATGTACATTAACATTATGGCATAATTTGCTGGCTGCCAGACAGGAGATATTTGGAATGTTAAACTGTGTTTGATATGTTAATATATGATGTAAGTACCAAATGGGGCTTTATTAACATCACTTGCTTAAACATTTTCCAATTTTCCTGTGTAAGCCAGAGTTGGGGGGTGGGGTGTAGAAAGGTACTCGCTTTAAAGCAAAGAAATTGGGAGCTATTTGAAATCCTTTAATAGCAGCCCAGTTGTTACAGTTAGTAGCTATCAGTGTGGAAATCAAGCAAGTAGGAGAACACATCTTGTTAATGTTCTAAGTACCAGCAGTGATGAGTCCACACGCAGCAGCTTTCTACTCCACAGAATAAAATGAGAACTAATCGTCACTTGTTCAGCTGTCAGGATCGTCATGTAGATATAGATGGGCTCTACCAGGCAGCTACTCCCCCTCGCCTCCTGGATTTACACTGCCAACTTACCTGCATATTTCCTTTTTTTCTGTAACATGTACAATGTGTTATTTAAAGAAACTGTAAAAGATTTAGGAACATTGAGAAGTGCTGCAGCTGTGTAGATCAACAGCCCTGGAGGTAAATCTCACCTCTACCACTGCTCTGCATTTTGAAGAAGGACAAAATTCTTCTCTTTTTTTCCTCTAGTAGCAACTCTTTTGTTTCTATATCACTTTTAAACAATTTTGGTTAGGTATCTCTTGTTTTGGGTTGGTAAAATAGAGATGTGAGGATTCTATGTGCCTTTAATCCCCTTTGGGGTCTGAGAGACTACCAACATGGAAATAATAATAGTAATAATAGTAATAATAATA
>NW_010331034.1:0-19616 GCF_000700745.2 Antrostomus carolinensis | reverse complement strand
GGCGCGGCCGCAGAAACTTCGTGCTTTAGTTTGGAACGAATTTCCATAGAAATAAAACGCCATTTTCCCTTTCAGCCGCTTGTCTCGGCGTCTCCCGGCGCTAACGAGCCTCTTCGCTCTCTTGTTGTTGTTCTTTTCAGGTGTGGGAACGTTAACTTCGCCAGGAGAACCAGCTGCAACAGATGTGGAAGAGGCGAGTACCTTCCCTGGCTTTCTCCCCATCTCTTTCTGCCCTTTGAAAACAAAATGGCATTAAATCCTTTTAATTCATCATAAAACAAGATGTTTGAGAACTGTTTGTGTTTTGTGGGGGGATTATTTATTTATTTATTTGTTTGTTTATTTTATTTTTCCAGAAAAAACGACAGAAGCCAAAATGATGAAAGCTGGAGGGACTGAAATAGGGAAGACACTGGCTGAAAAGAGCCGTGGCCTCTTCAGCGCCAACGACTGGCAGTGCAAAACGTACGTGTGCCCTGTGCAGAGAGGCAGGGGGTTCCCTTAGAGCCCCATCACCCAGCCACAGTGTGGTGCTTAATTTTGTCAGGATAAATTCACGTGTACTGATGAGACACTAATGACCAAACTGGCAGCTGTTCTACTAGCAGTGTTCTGCTGGGAGGGTGCTGTTCATGTTGGTTTGCTGGACAGCAGTTAATTAATTAACATGACTGGAGAAAGATTTAAAAAAATCAAGACTAGAAAGGTAAAAGTTGATGGTTTTTCTTTGATAAGCTGAGACACTTCTCAAGTTTGGAAGAAACATGTGGATGGAAGTCACGGCTTCGTAGCAGTTTGTATGGACAACAACGTGGTTGGACCTCAAGTTGCCCCAGGGGAGGTTCAGATTGGATCTGAGGAGACACTCCTTCACCCCAAGGTTGTCAGGCATTGGAACAGGCTGCCCAGGGAGGTGGTGGAGTCACCTTCCCTGGTGGGATTGAACAGACGGGCAGACGAGGTGCTCAGGGACATGGGTTAGAGGTGGGATTGGCAGTGTTGGGTTTGTGGTTGGACTCGATGATCTCTAAGGTCTTTTCCAACCACTACGATTCTGTGATATGTTATTGTTAACACCCACTAAATATTTAATGAGTAAATTTGAGCACACAGTTAAATTCTCAGATGTTTCTCCAGGCCACCAGTGGAGAATATTGAGATCTAAATTAGAAGAGGCCCACTTTAATGAAGTGCTTGGATTTTTGAAAGGTGCTTTTGGATTTTCTGGAGCAGTTTTTAAGGATTTCCATTTTGTCTGATCAAATAAGATGTCTGACCAGCAAAACCTGGACTTTCTGAGTTTTCTGCTGTCAGAGCTGAGCTGGTTCAGCCTGTTGTGTTTCCCTTTGTGCTGTTGTGCAGCACGACACGGGCAGGTTTCCTGGGAGCCCCCGGGTGTGTCTGAGGGGATCCCCTTGCTGTGTCCCTGGGTGTCACAGCTGGGCTGTTCCCTAGGGGCCTCCCCCTCCTCTGTGGGACCCAGCAGTGCCTGATGATGGTGTTACAGGTGGAGGAAGCAGGGGTGGCCCTTTGGGACACTGTCAGGTGGAAGTGCAGTGGGGGAAGGGTTCAGCTGTACCGGCACCGGAAGGTGACGATGGCTTTTGATAAGTCAATAACACTCGATAAGTTTTATTCCCATGGTAGCTTCTCCCTTAACTCCTCTGGACTGTGAATGGCACTGGTGGAACGAGGAAGTTTAACGCTCTCTGTGTAGTTCACTTGTCTGCTTACCTGCCTGATAACTTCAGTTCTCTCCTCGGGGTTTCTCCATCGTGGTTCTCTGCACATCGTCCTCGTGCTGCTGAAATACCAGTTTCATTAAATACCTGCAGTTCCTGGTGGCCACGGGGTTAACTGTGTTGTGCTGGTGACTGCAGGTCACTGCTCACACTTGCCAAATACATTTTTATGGGTTTTGGGGTTTTTTTAAGTGTTGCCTTAACACTCGCTCTTTTTGAATCACAGAATCCCAGACTGGTTTGGGTTGGGAGGGACCTTAAAGCTCATCCAGTCCCAACCCCCCTGCCAGCAGCAGGGACACCTTCCACTAGACCAGGTTGCTCAAAGCCTCATCCAGCCTGGCCTTCAACACTTCCAGGGAGGAGCAGCCACAGCTTCTCTGGCCAACCTGTTCCAGTGTCTGACCACCCTCACAGTGAAGAACTTCTTCCTAATATCTCATCTAAACCTCCCCTCTTTCAGTTTAAACCCATTTCCCCTTGTTTTGTCATTAATTGCCCTTATGAAAAGTCCTTCCCCAGCTTTCTTGTAGCCCCTTCAGGTACTGGGAGGCCGCCAGAAGATCTCCCCAAAAGAAGAAGAAAAGGGTTGAAGGGAGGGCAGGGAAAGGGGATGTTCCTGATGTGAAACAAAATGGTTCTTATTTCTGTTTTTCTTCTTTTTGCCTCTGAAGATGCGGCAACGTGAACTGGGCCAGAAGATCAGAGTGTAATATGTGTAATACTCCAAAGTATGCTAAATTGGAGGAAAGGACAGGTAGGATGTGTTTGGTTTTAAAATACTCGGATTACTCTAGGAAAACTTGTTTTTATGAATTGCAGTGTGGTTTAATTGAAGGGATTGTTTTCACAGCAGAACTAGCAAAGTCGAGTGATCTTCCGTGTGTAAATAAACCCAAAGGTTCTGGGACTTGATTGCTTTTAGTAGCATATGAAGTAGGTGATGGTTTAATTTGGGAAGTCAGTAAATACTGGGCTTGAACTGCCTCTGTGTTTGATTTTGATACAAAGACATTGATTTGGAAGGAGCAATGCAGTGTTTTATGAGACTCCCAAAGCTCTGGTGCGTACGCAGCGTCCATCCACAGAGGACAGCAGTCACAGGAGCCCTGTTTGAAGGCTGCATCCATGAGGCTGTTATCTCTTAATGAGCTCTGAGGTTTGGTCACACTGTGACACACATCTAAAGTTCCTCCTTCATTAGCCATGAGCTCAGCAGTAACTGGAGCAGAGGATGTCCTTACAGCACGGTCCTGACGATGCTGTTACCGCTGCAGATGGGATCAGGCAGAGAATTTACTGCCTGGAGTGTAACACTCAGGCATGTAAAAAAAGAAGTGGGGAGAAGAACATAGAGCTTATTATTCAAAGGGAAAAAGAGCATTTTAAAATATCTAATAGTGTAATAATAATATTTATTTGTATTTCATATAATTTCATATTTTTAATACCAAATGTTTCAAGTTCTGGTGTCCTTCAGGGCAGCACTGCAGTCATGAACAGGACACCGACCATGTTGCAGACACTCACAGTCAGTTACAAAGTCAGCAGAAATAAAAAGCAATAGAAAGATTCTTAAGGCAAATCTTGGCAGTTGTACAACTCGGTGCAACTACAGGATGTTTTTATTCCTGTTGTTCCCTGAGGATAGATCAGAGAATCCCAGAACTGCCTGGATTGGAAAAGCCCTTGAAGCTCATGGAGTCCAACCATGAACCCAACACTGACCAGTCCCCTATGACTAACCCATGTCCCTCAGCACTGTGTCTACACGACTCTTCAATCCCTCCAGGGATGGGGACTCCACCACTGCCCTGGGCAACCCCTTCCAATGCCTCAGAACCCTTTCAGCAAAGAAATTCTTCCTCACATCCCATCTCAACTGCCCTGGCCACAACTGGAGCCCATTTCCTCTTGTCCTGTCCCTTGGGCCTTGGTTGAACAGACCCACCGTTAGCCAGTGTTGCCCTCGCCTCCTGTGTCACTGTCCTCCCCTCCTGTGGCATTACCTGCTTTCCCCAGTTGGCTGCTCTCAGAGCTGGGGTTTTGCTCTTCAAGGGCAGTAGCCTTTGGACCTGCCCCTCTGAGATCTTCTTGTGTTTATCCACACCGAGGCAACTGTCAGGCACTGCACCCTGCCCGAGCTCTTCTGGCCAGTCCAGTGCTCAGCACAGCTATCATTCTGAATTTTTTTTAATTATTTTTGTTTTAGTCATTTAAATGATATTGCTTCTGTGTTTTAATCAATTTTCTCAATTAGGTTTCTGAGGATTTGTATTTAATAATCGTGTGTGGGAACAATTCATGTTTTTCTTGAGATCATATTGCACTCTTAATGCTTATATTTATAAATCTACTGCAGGCTTCCAGAGTTTATTCTAAACTGTGTGTTTAAGGCACCTGAACTTGATGCAGCTCAGGAGATTGTCTTGTTTTACTCCTCTTTAAAGGGTACGGGGGAGGATTTAACGAGCGGGAGAACGTTGAGTACATCGAACGCGAGGAGTCGGACGGGGAGTACGACGAGGTGAGGCGCCCGTGTTCCTCTGCGGCCACGTGTGATGGGTGATTTCTCTTTGCATTTGGCTTCCTCACGGGGCAAAGCACCCCTCAGAAATAAATCCTGATGCATCTCTTGGTCAGATGCTCAAGGGCAGAAGTTTTGAACTGGAAGTGAACGTGTGTTTTGTCTTTTGGGGTTAAAATCCAAGAATGAGTTAAAATGAAACTGATACCGGATGAGTTTGTTAAACGTCTTAGGGAGCTGGCTTCAAGGTAATGCAGATTGTTCTCAGCTGGATGTTCAGTGTTGTTGTATAAAGATCTCCTGTAGACACAAATATAAAGTGCTCTCTTGTTAAATTCAGATTTGGTTTTTGTCTGTGGACACTGATTGTAACTCTTAAAATTTTGGGATAGAATAAGTAAAAAACATTAACTGAAGAAAACAGTCAGAATATTCCCAAAGACAAACTTCTCTTTAGAATGCTTCTTTGTGCTAATTGATGTTCTCCTTCCTTGTGAGGGATACCTTATTTGAAATTGATGGATATTTATAATCTCATAGAAGTTTTCTCAGAAAATACAGTTGGAAACTACTTTTGATTAATTTGTGTTCTCATGGAATAAAATTTCTTAGTTTGGCCGCAAAAAGAAAAAGTACAGAGGGAAGCCGGTCGGTCCCGCATCCATCCTGAAGGAAGTGGAAGATAAAGAGTCTGAAGGGGAAGATGAGGAGGATGAGGATGAAGATCTCTCCAAATATAAATTGGATGAGGTAGTGTGTTCTGTGTGGTTTGTTGGGTTTTGATTATTACCACCGTGTTGTTCAGTGTCAGCAGGTGAGGTTTGGTCTGTGTTTTCAGCTGCCTTTAGGGCAGTGTGGAGGAGCAGCCATCCCCATGGTGGTGCCTACAGTTTCTGTCAGGTACATGCACAAGCTCTGTTTTGTTCTAAATACCTGCATTCAAAGATGTCTGATTTCTTAAAAACCTTAAAAAAAATTAAAAACTTACCTGAAATCAGAATCCAAAATTTTGAGCTCTTTATTTGCAACCTTTATGTGTGGTTACCATGTAAAGGGAATGCTCTTGAATTTTATTCTTAGCCTTTTAAAACCACATCAGAATTATTCTTTTATTTATTTATTTTTTATAAAATATTCAGAGATATTTTTTTTTCCTCATCTTTCCTGAAATACCTGATCATCACATATTGGATTGTCCATGTCTTTGGGCAACAATCCTGCAGAGACACGTGTGTGTGCTTATTTTTAACCTAGCACTGGGCACATTCTGCATGTGAACCATGTTTCTGCAGAATTACGCTGTGGTTACAGATTTAGAGTCTGAAAATTCTTCCAGGCACTCATTTAAAGTAACTGGTAAAAATAAATGTCTGTATTTTCATTAAATAACAGAAAATGGGAGTTCAGCTGTGGCTTTTGCAGGCTTTTTAATAGTTTGCCTGAAAATTTGTGATCCAAAGCACTCTTTACTCTTAAAATTTTGGGATAGAGTAAGTGAAAAACCACTAACTGAAGAAAACAGAATATTCCCACAGTATTTTTTTGGCTGTCTCCAATTTTTCAGGATGAGGATGAAGACGATGCTGACCTTTCAAAATACAATCTTGATGCCAGCGAAGAGGAAGACACTAATAAGAAAAAGAAATCCAATAGGCGCAGTCGCTCTAAGTCTCGATCTTCCCACTCACGGTCTTCATCGCGCTCATCCTCTCATTCAAGCTCAAGGTCTAGGTCCAGGTAAACGGGTACAGGTCAAGGGTAACGCCAGGCAAAATGTCAGTATCTAACTTCTTTATTTACCTTTTTTTTTTCTTTCCTTGATTGCCTTACAGTTTTAGTTTAATCATGTTAACGATTTTCTGTACAGAATTGACGCAGGTAGAGAATGTTCTGTTCTGACAGATCCTTCTGTGGATCCACAGCAGGAAGGTTTCACGTGTCTTGTTGCTTGTTTTAGTACGTTTAAGTTGATTTTTCAATTGAATCCTTCAAGTAAATTTAAAAATATAACTAATTTCCCATTTTCTTTTTAGGCTTGTTGGCCAGATATGATTTGATGGCTGAACATTTTTTTTAGCAGTGTTGGGTAGCGTTGTTGAACAGAGAAGCAGAAGGGGGGTATTGTCAAAGAGGGAGGAAGTGGCAGAAGAGGGCAGTGATGGTGCAATCCAGAGAGATTTGGTGAAAGGACAGAATGGAAAATATCCTGGAATATCCTAAAACAAGAAACTTGAACTTAGTTGGATGGCAAGTGACAGAGCTTTAAGTACAGTGGAAGTGTTGGCAGAATAACACTAAAGGTTTATATTGATTGATCTTGGGGCCACCCAAAAATAGTCTAGGGGATAGAAGTTGAAGTTTGGTTGAAGATTTAAGTTCTCACATTATTATTTAAATTCAGCAATATGTGAACAATTCAATAAATGTTTTATAATCGTGGTATAAAATTGATGTTGAAGCTTTTTAGCTGCCTTAACACTAATGCAAGGATGATGCTGACAGGTTTAACACCTCAAATTGGTACTAGCCCATAGGGTTATACATCATAGGTTAAGTTCATCTATGTAAAGTTCAAGTTTCTTCTGATCTTCCAGCTGTGTAACTGCACCTCTCTGCTCTCACTGCTGTGATCACTGCCCAGATTCTTCAGACCCTCATACTAAGCCACTGTCTCTGGTTTGGCTTTCTCCCTGTTGCCATCAGGCTTTTTTTCATGCTGCCTCTTCTATGAAAAATTATGTCCTTTGCCATACCAGAGGAGCAGAGGACATGGCAGGAAGATGTGGCAGGGGAGGGTGAGGTTGGCCATGAGGAAAAGGTTCTTGAGGCACCCAGAGGGTGGTGGAGCACTGGAACAGGCTCCCCAGGGAGGTGCTGATGGCACCAAGCCTGACAAGATTCCAGCAGCATTTGGCCAACATGTGCCCTCAGGGACATGGTGTGAATGTTGGGATTGTCCTGTGCAGGGACAGGAGTTGGACTCCATCATCCTGGTGAGTCCCTCCCAGCTCACAACACTCCATGGTTCTATAGCTATTGGCAGCCTCCCCACCCCTCCTAGTGCTGTCTGGAGACGGGTCTTTGCTGCCTGGTTCCAAGGAGGAACCTGAGTGAATATTAGTGGCGACACTGCCCAGCTGTCAGTGATCTTTGTAACTGGAGCAAGATCTTGGAGGAGGTGGCTGTATTGTCCTGCCAGCCGATAGAGTGCAGCCAGGATGGGCTGTGTTTGAGTGAAGCTCTCAGGTTTAGGGGTGGGGAGATCAAAGAAGACAGAAGAACTTCATTTGGCCGTGACATTTTTGACATTAATTGACAAATGTTAACAGTGCAGTAAGAAGTACTTTGTGGTAACTGCAGTTCCTGGGCAGCTTTCAACTTCCTGTTGAACTTTTTGCTTCTAGCTGCAGAGGATTTATTGCAGAGATCAGTTGCCATTTGTGGATGTTTTGTGGTTTTTAAAAAGATTCAGATATATTTTCTAGTTAGTCTGTGTTCATATTGCTTTTGTTCTGCACAGTCAAATGAAAAAGACATGGTACCAGTGTGACCTGGGAGGTCACCAGCATGTATAACATCTTCTTCCTGAAGAGATAATGAGAATTTGATTGCAATGCCTTCTTTTGACAATGGTTCCTGCGAGTCCAATACCCTATTTATGTATCTCTTGTGGTTTGTGCTTTAAAGAAAATCCATCAACATGAAAAATGGGAGAATAATTTTGACTAGTGAGCTATGCTAGAAACTGTCCATATTTTAGCCAAGAATGAACTGCTACTCAATTTTTAATGCAGGGGGAAAATCTTGATGAAAACTTGGAACTGTTTATAAAATGCTTGTGAGAGCTGACCTGGGGAAGATTTGGGGTAGCTGGTCCTGACACTCTTACCCACTCCACTTTTCAAAGAGCCTGATGGTTTTCAAGTTAAGGCACAAACTAAAAGTTAAGGCACTGATTTAATGAACTAGTTAATAGCTATGCGGTTGTTTGTTGACAAATAACTGCAAACCTGTTTAATTTTTGTGCTTTGTTTTAGGAAACTTAAAAAGCTAACTTTACAAAATGCGCCATTTTACTAAAGTTTCTGTTCTAAAATGTACCCTGGTGATACTGGGGGGAGTAGGAGGAAATTGTCTGTTCTTTAGTGGCTCCAGGCCACATTGTGTTGACGCATCATTGTCTCTGCTGCTGACAGTAGCAGTTATTCTGCTAAATACAAGTCAGGCACTGGAGAAAAAATAATCTTCTGTGTCGTTTCAGGTCCCATTCAAGAAGTTCTTCCAGTTCCAGATCAAGATCTCGTTCCAGTTCCAGAGAACACTCTAGATCTCGTGGGTCGAAATCAAGGTGAATGAGGTAGCACTCTCTCCTTGCAGAGAGAAAAAAGGGCAGAAGAACCACCCGCTTGTTGATTTCATCGTAACTTTGTGCCGGTGAAAAAACCAAACATTAACTCATTTTTATCTTGGAAGTCAGAATTCTGGGGTCTCTGCACGAGGTTGTTACCACTCCAGATGTATTTCTTGAGAATACGAGGTTTTGGTTGAAGAGTGTAAGTCTGAGCTAAGCTAGACGAGTGGACGCCACAGATCTTCAGTGTGAAGGAAGAAGAATTTGAGTGCATGTTTTACTGGCTGCAGTCATTTTTGCTGGCTTTTACTGTTTCCACTTTGGCTACTTGATGTGGAAGAACATTAGGAAATACTCCATCCTTCTGGCTTTGCGTTTAGCGATAACTTATTTAACGTATCTAATTTAACTAGGTAGTGCTGCCATTATCTCTATAAACGTGGGGGGGATGGATAAAAATTTTGCTAGTCAATCCCAGGAGGAGCTGAGAGGAGTTGGAGCTAACGGCCATTTTCTGTGTAGCAGTTACTGAACTGTGTGGGGAAGAGTAACAGTAAACTGTGTGAGTTTCTTGAGGTGTCCTGGCACAGACATCCTGATGGAATGAAGATCTGTCCCATCTCATGCACGCAGAGAGAATCTTAAAACTATAAATTAAGGAGTTTTGGGTTGGGAAGAGCAGTCACAAACGGTGCCACCGCCCTTTGGTGGCAGGAACATGCTGTGGATTGTCAGGTGAGGGTCAGCAGGGGATGGAATCCCTGCTTTTAGGGGGGAAAAAAGGTGCCTGTGGCCCCAGGAGATGCTGCAGTGACTCGTCAGCTGAGCTGGGTCATTCGCTGGTGTGTCCTCAGGGTATTTATTAGCTTGTGTGACACAGAACTGCTTTGTTAATTACAATGAGAACCCTGAAAATATTTTACCCATAACATACACTGTTGTTAGATTATTTTTTTTTAATGTTTTATCCATCTTACTGGGGAAAAAAAAATCTTGTTAGGTGTTTTCATGTAATTTTGAAATTGACAGTTTAGGATTTTCTAGCTCTACTTTTTCCACAAGGGTACAAATATTTTTTTGGTTTGGGCTTTTTGGTGTGTTTTTGGTTGGGGTTTTTGTTTTGGGGGTTTTTTTGATAACCAAGGTGACTACAGAGTGCTTGTAAGTGAAGCTGGTTCATTTTTTTAAATGCCAAAATGACTGTATTCTAAGATGGGTTTTTTTTAAAAATATATATTTTGGTTGTGGAAGGTCTTACCCAAATTTATTTTGAGATTTGCAAATATACTTTCTGAGGGTTTTTAGTATTCCAGTAAGATAAACTTCACTTTACAATGTAATTTCCAGGGTGAAATGTCTATTAATATGAAGTGAAACACTGTTAAATCAGCATTACACCTGTGGCTTTCAAGCCACTTTGCTCTGTGAATTTAACTAGTGAGGAAGAGAGATCTGCTCAGGAGATCTCCTCCTGCTCAGGAGGAGTAGGATGGGCTGCTCCCTGTCCCAGTCTCCCATCCCTTCTTTGTCCCAGTGCGTCATTCTGGTGGATGCTGGAAAGAGGTTTCCAAACCGTTGGTGGTTTGTGTGTCAAGAAACACTGTTTAGCAAAATTCATTAAGAAAACTGCCACGGCAGTAGGAGTCTTTATTGGCAGATAACTGAGGAGTAAGTATGAAAGCATCCATAAATTTATTTGATAGAACCCTGGTGTAAATAGAGTAGTGGGTGTTCATGAAAACTGTCTCTCTGTGTTCTTTCTTTGTTCTTTCTATGTTATACCAGAATTAAATCTGATTTATTTCTTAATCAATAAAGATCCAGCTCCAGGTCCTACAGGGGGTCTTCCACCCCAAGAAAAAGATCTTACTCAAGCTCTCGTTCATCATCTTCCCCCGAGAGGAGCAAGAAGCGAAGTCGTTCTAGATCTTCTTCATCTGGTGATCGCAAAAAAAGACGATCGAGATCACGGTCACCCGAAAGGTTTGGGTTTATGTAGAATAAGAATGGGTGTATTTAAATGTGTGAATTTTTATTTTATTATTATTTTTTTTCCTGAAGAACTGAGATTCACTGGGAAAGTTTTTCTGATCAGTTATTCTGATATTAGAAGTAGTTTTTTCACTTCCCCTACTCTTACTTCCTATTAAAACCTCTGTAGTGGCTTCCCCCCCTGCAGTGAAGCTTCCTCCTGCTAGGAGCATGTTCCATAGAAAAACCTGGGTCACTGTTCTTTCAGTGTGTGAAAGTGTTGACATGTACATTACTGATTTATTCTCCTAAGTAAATACTGCATTTAAAAATTGTGTTCTACTTCCAGTATTAAACTTAGATTATTTTTTTTTTTAGTATTACATTCACATTCATGAGCTTAAAGTTGTTAAAGTCACTTCTTTATTCTTATAAGGCCCCTATCAGATATACTTGTCTTCCAGCTATTGTAGGATACAGACTGCTCAAAAGTGGATGCTAAAATTAACTTCAACTTATTTCTTTGCATGCTTTCTCCATTTGTATCTTACAGACGCCGCAGATCATCATCCGGATCTTCCCATTCTGGTTCCCGTACAAGTTCTAAAAAGAAATAATGTATTAAAGCTCACATTTAAAAAAAAAAAAAAAAAAAAGAGAAAAAGAAAAATAATTCCAGTGAGTGCATGAGACATTTTTAAGAAGTTGGTGTCTTACTCGGTCAGAAGTGCTAAATCTGCTAGTAGAGGTGCATGTCTGTCCTTGCTTTCTGGAAAACTGCAGCTTTGTTCGTTCATGAAACAAAAAGTGAGGTAGCATTTTAAGCCATAAACTCCCCAGAGGAGGTGTGTGACCTTTTATGATTTGAGTAAGTGGGGTTTTTATTGTTTTTTTTAAAGACTCAGTTACTCAATTCCCGACCCTCTTACACACACGAGCAGGCACAGGCTGGATGTGTCTTAATACAGCTCTGCTCCTCGTATGTGACAATTAGAAAATAGTATCTGAGGAACATGAGGAGAACCCATGAGCTTTCTGCATCCAGCTCGGAGCCTGTTTGAAGGAGCTGGTGTGGGACCACAGGGAGGAGCGTGGCTGTAGCGTTACCCCGGGTGCAGTCGGGAGCACTTAGAGCTCATTCTTTTTTATTTTCAGAGCATAGATGGGTGTCCTCTTCAGCTGCACTCGGTGCAGGATAGCTGTTAAACACCCAGACCCTTGTAGGATTCTGTAGGGAGTGAAGTAGACTTCCTGCCCTCACAGCCAGGATGTTGGAGACGTCGGGCACTGTCCTCTCTGTTGCTCGAGTCTCAAAGCTGCTGGCACCTGGCCCTGGGGAAGTTAATTGCTGCAGCCAGCAAAGTGCCCTTTCTGCGGCGGGTGCCGGCGTTGTCACAAGCGTGGACCCTGGACTCTGCCATCCTTTCTTGTCAAAGGATCGTTTAGGAACTACTCTTGAGATGGAGGAATGTGGAACTAGCTTCTGGGAATCAAGTGAAGCTTCTGCAGGCCGTCTGTAAAATTCATTTGGGGATGACTAAAATTTTCAAGGTATCTGAATTTTATTTATATTATAAAGTGAATAAACTATGTAGAAAGTTCTGACATCTTAAATGTGTTCTTCATCAATCACTCTTTTTTTCCCTTAAACATAATTTATGGCTTAAAATGCTTTATCAAATCTATTTTACTAGCAATATCACATTAAAACTTGGTCTCTCTTGAGCTCCGTTTGGTTATGAAAGGTTAAAGTCTCTTCAATGCCATCAAAAGGTAAGTATGTTAAGGAAAAATCTTCTTTTTTTTAAGCAAGCAAACAGCAATATATCTGTATTGATTTCAGTAGTGAAACTTCCAGACCCATATTTGACCGTTGCTTTTTTAAATGAACTGCACAAAAACAAACGGAGCAAAATTGAAATTTCAACTACATTCTGCTTTCTTTTTCCTTTTTTTTCTTTCCTTTTTTCTTTTTCTTTTTTTAAGACACTTCTTTTGGACTGGTATAGAAGCAGAAATGTTTTTGGTGTAGAGATATTTTGATAATCTTTTTGCAGAAAGAAAAAAAGCTCTGCAGTTTCTTCTTTAACGCTTTCTTTTATACCTGATTTCCATGCTAAGTGTGTGTAGATTGCACAAGAGCAGGTTAGTCTTGTAACTGTGCCTCTGATGACTTCACAGTCCAACTACTACAGTGTAAAATCAGCTCTAATAGATGCTCTGTTGTTAGCCTTTGGGTTTTTTTCCTTGTGCTTTGTATTAAACTTGTTGGCTGTACTTAACAGATTAAAGTTTTTAAATTTAGCAACCGATAGGCAACAGGCAAAAGGGAAATTATGGTTTCATTTGGCTGAGATAATGTAAGGCAAAACGAATCTGTAGACAAGTGTAAATAAAACCTGTGAGTCAACTGTGCCGTGAGTGCTTTCTCTGGGAAACACGAGCAAATCTTGCTGTAGAACCTCGACTACCAGGTGATTTTTGGTGTTCTCTGTCACTGCGGTGTGTGCCCTTCCCTGGCCACACGTGTCTGCTGGAGAGAGTCCAGCACAGAGCCACCAAGGTGATGGAGGGAGTGGAGCATCTCCCTGCTGAGGAAAGGCTGAGGGAGCTGGGGCTCTTTAGCTTGGAGAAGAGGAGACTGAGGGGTGACCTCATTAATGTTTATAAATATGTAAAGGGCGAATGTCAGGAGGATGGAGCCAGGCTCTTCTCAGTGATGCCCAATGGTAGGACAAGGGGCAGTGGGTGTGAGCTGGAACACAGGAGGTTCTGCTTCAACTTGAGAAGAAACTTCTTTACAGTGAGGGTGACAGAGCCCTGGGACAGGCTGCCCAGGGAGGGTGTGGAGGCTCCTTCTCTGGAGACATTCAAGACCTGCCTGGACACCTTCCTGTGTGATCTCATTGAGGTTCCTGCTCTGGCAGGGGGGTTGGACTGGATGCTCTTTCGAGGTCCCTTCCAATCCCCAACATTCTGTGATTCTGTGTCACAAAGCTTCAGATTGTTTCCGTCCTTTAAGTACTGAAAATACTGGATTTAAACAGCAACACATTTCAAAATGGGCTTTTACAAAACTTGGCGGTTTTTTCTTCTGTCTCTGTTCCTTATCATCTTTTCAGAGACTTTAGCAGGAGCCGTGTGTTAAATTATTTTGATTTCTACATTTTCAGATACAGTGACTATGGTTCTTTGCACGCCTGTTATAAATAACACAGAAGATCCCTTTTTAGTTGATAGATCAGCAAATAAATTGGAACCAGACATGGTCCACCTCTGAAAAGACACAAAGCTAGATCAAGCTCAGGCACTAAGAAGCTGTGGGGCTGTGGGTTATCTCCAGTAGCCTAGCAGTAAATTTTAATTTCTCACTAGAAAATATTTCCTTTGCCCTCAGTTTAGCCGTTGGGGTTGGATAATTGCTGCCTGTAGAAATAACAAGAAAGCTGGGGAAGGACTTTTCATAAGGGCAGTTAATGACAAAACAAGGGGAAATGGCTCTAAACTGAAAGAGGGGAGGTTTAGATGAGATGTGAGGAAGAAGTTCTTCACTGTGAGGGTGGTCAGACAGTGTCCCAGGTTGCCCAGAGAAGCTGTGGCTGCTCCTCCCTGGAAGTGTTCAAGGCCAGGTTGGATGAGGCTTTGAGCAACCTGGTCTAGTGGAAGGTGTCCCTGCTGCTGGCAGGGGGGTTGGGACTGGATGAGCTTTGAGGTCCCTCCCAACCCAAACCAGTCTGGGATTCTGTGATTTCTGTGCAGCTTTATCAAAGATCAGTGAAATTTGTAACGGGCAAGCAGGAAGTGTTGATCAGGTTAAATTTAGGGCTAATGTGATTTCCTAGGAAAAATTAAATACCCTTGTGAACAGTGACAGGGGTTTGTGTAAGTCTTCTAGGAAATAAGTCTAAATAAAAACAGACTAGACTTTTATATAAATTTGGCAAAAGTCAAGTCCACTGCTGAAAAGTGTTTATTTTTTCTTCAGCTAGATATTCAATTAATAATAATAAGCATTAAAATGCACATTTTGGTACGTCTTAAAACACGATTGCTTCACTTCCACACCAGGTAACAGCTCCTGTGCACCACTTGTCTGATGCAGCAGCTGTGATCAGCCACCAGAGATTAAATAGTGGCTGTGTCAGGTCTCACTTCACACTTAACCCTTCACAGGTAGTTCTCACCAAGTTTTTGTGGCTGGTTGGTTGTCCTTCACATGAGCTTTTACCCATCCCACCTTGAGGGGTGTTTTATCTGCTAATAGTTGCCAGTCTCTGTTTCCGGGGGTGTATTTTGCTTCCCAGCTGAAGGTTTCCCATTGACACAACCACTGTGTGGCACCAGCTCACAGCACAGGAATCGACATTGATGGGTTTGGCTCCGTTCTGTGCTGCCAAAACAACTGCTCTTGTTTCTCCTACTTGTGCACTGCTCTCACCTTCTCCTATTTCTTGTTTGCTGGTGGTAATATCTGATGCCCTTCCATTGCCATTTCCCCTTTTTGCTGAAGTATCTGTGAACCAAATGTTTTCTGTGGTGGGCCCTCGGTGAGGGGTGGTGCATCCAGAATGGGTGAAGGTTTTAAAGGTGGTTCTGAAGGGTTTATGTTTATGGGCATCTGCAGTCTGGAAACCTTTGTGTGTCCTTCAGTTCACTGCATGTTTCCTGCAGCTCCTGTTAGGTAGGCATCCCATTTTCTGATCCTGGGGTTTTGTGCAACTCCTCCTAAGGGAGCAGTGCCCTTTAGGATCGCTTCTAGTAAATTAAATAGTCCTCTGGTTTGCACAGGTTGTCCTGATATATTTTTTCAACTTGTTTAACTATTTGGACTAAAGAGAAAAGTCCCTTTTCCCATTCAGAGTATTGTTCAGTTTCTTTAAACGTGGCTGAGCTAAACAATAAAGGTCTTTTTGCCCCATCAGGACCAGTTTGGAACAGGTCACGGTGAGCAGCGTGTTCAGCAAAACTCCGTTCAGCTGTAATAGGGTCATTGGGGTGTACTGGTCCCAGGGACTGGTATGTTTTTCATTCTTCACTTAAGAGTTTTGACCAGCTCTTAATGTTCTAATTTCCACTCCCAGGGTTTGCATTTCTGTAAGAATAAGTATAATGGACAGGAGATGATAGAAAATCCAGGTACGTGCTTCCTCCAGTATCCTAAAGTTCCCATTAGTTGTTGCAACTCCTTCCTTGACTGGGGCATAGGCAGCTCTTCAGTTTTTCTTGAGGTATCTGGAGGGATCACTGTACTGCCCACTACCCACCCAGTACCTAAAAATGTCACTTTTTTACATGGTCCCTGGCATTTTCTAGGTAAAATCTCAATTTCTCCTTTATTTAGTTCTTGATGTACCTTCTCAGGGGAAGCTCCTTGATCAGAATATCATCTCTGTGTTGGCACAGTTTCACATCTTGAGGGAGTGGGATTGTCTGGAAGTTCAGCAAGTGCAGCGTGAGCAATTTGGGGGAATGTTTGTACCCCTGTGGCAGCCTGTCAGAGCTGTGGTGTACTCCTCCAAAGTGAGGAGAAACAACTTCTCCTCCTCCTGCAAGGGGAACCAGAAGGAACATCTTTACACCGAGCACTGCCATCCATGGGTGTGCAGTAGCTGTGCAGTTTGTGATGCTCGGTCCAGCGGCTGTTAGAGGGGCTGTATCAGCATCCAGGTGCCAGGAATCAATTGCTCAGCACCACCTCCTGTCTGGTTTCCAAACTGGCCAGACTGGTGAGTTATGTCACAAAGGTGCTGAGGGGCCTGGAGCATCTCCCGTGTGAGGAGAGCCCGAGAGAGCTGGGACTGTTCAGCCTGGAGAAGAGCAGCCTGAGAGGGGATCTGATCCATGTCTATAAATATCTGAAACGTGGGGGCCAAATGGATGGGGCCGGGCTCTTCTCAGTGGTGCCCAGTGACAGGACAAGGGGCAATGGGCACAAACTGGAACACCAGAAGTTCCAGACAAACTTGAGGAAAAACTTCTTTCCTGTGAGGGTGCCGGAGCCCTGGGACAGGCTGCCCAGAGAGGGTGTGGAGTCTCCATCTCTGGAGATGTTCAAACCCACCTGGACACTTTCCTGTGCAACCTGGGGTAGGGAACCTGCTTTGGCAGGGGGGTTGGACTGGATGATCTCCTGAGGTCCCTTCCAACCCCACCATGCTGTGATTCTGTGGTATGGGGAGTAGGTTCTGCAGATAATCTGTTATTTCTTCAAATGGGCTCTGATTTCAGATATTCCATTTTGTGCTGCAGCAGCAATCGGATGTTGTGGCACGACAGTGATTTGGGGATCGGGGGGCGCAGGGGCTGCAGGAAGGACCCTCGCTGCAGCCTCACAGCTTCTGCTGGGGCTGGAGTCCGTGTCTGGGCCCAAGGACCACGTGCTGCTGTCCCGCAGGTGCCAGGTCTGGCCGTTCAAAACACTGAAGCCTAAAATGTTTTCATGATAATCTTAAAGTGCAGAGTGAGCAGCTGACATGCGTTTCTCACCTGGGAGCCATAAATTGACCTTGGCAGGTTGGCACTTGCTCCCTCACACTGGTAACCTTAACCCTTCGCCGTCCCACTCTCGTGCCCAGCTTCTCGGCATCTTGTTGTGTTAGCGGTGAAATTTGTGCTCCTGGATCTGTTCAAAATGTCACCTATTGTCTTCGAGGACCAACTGGAATTGGAATGTGTGGGCCATCATCACTTACCCACTGATAACCCCCCACTTTCTGGCCAGGCACAGTTGCCTCCTGGACATGATTTGGTTCCTGGCTTCACGTCCTGCGATTCCTCCTTAAGGACGAGGAAGGGGTTATCTCCCTTTCTGGGAGCTGGCACTGGGAGAGTTGAAATACATTATCTCTCTCCAGAATGCTTCAGTCAGACTCCAGATAATGCCAGGGGCTGACCTTGAATCCTGGCTCTGGCCATGCTGAAGGCTAAAGCATTCCTCAATAATTCATTCCTCCCTTCTCCAGATTCTGTTTGTGAGTTTTTAGATTTGTTTCCCTTTGATCTAGTTTCTCTTCCCTGTGTCTTATTTTGTGATCTCCTCCTCAGGGCTTCAGGTTGTGTTTTTCAGCTGGTCAGGGCTGTAGTTAACGATGCTGTGGGTTAACTCTGCCCAGGTAGGGCACTCTGAGCTTTATCACCTGGTCCCTCATGGTGTTCTGTGTCTGTCTTGTCTCATTTTGCAACTAAATGGGGTTTAAGAACTGCCCAGGCTCCTCTCCTTCAGTGGCTTTAACATTGTGAAATCTACTGTAGCAGATAGTGGGATATGATGTGGTCCTCCTCTGTGCATGGCTTTGGTGAGGGCTGTCAAGAGCTCATGTAGAGATTTAACGAGGATTATGGAGGGTTCATCTTCCTCCAGCCTCATAAGCTCCTCAGCTGGTGATAGAATAGGGTGTGTTTGTTGGATCAGATCCTAAATTTAAGAAAACTCCTGAACTCCAATAGCCATTTGCTTTGTCCTCACTCAGCGTTATTTGGTCACTGGCACTTAGGTGTCCCCACCACAAGAATTCCGTTTCCGTTTCACCTGGTTTTCTGCTGTATCACTCATGAAAACTTCTCAGTCACCACGGATCCCAGGGGATGGTTTATGTAGTTTGTCACAGATGACCACCCCGAGGTCCCACACTTATTTTTCTTGTAACAATGGGTCTGGCTTCAGGAGGATTTGTGGGGAACAAAGGATCGTCATCATCTGGCTCACTTTCATCAGGATCACCCCAGATATCTCCATCACAATCTTCAGGAGATACTATTAGTTTCCTAATGTGTACAGGGTCAGCAGGGCAGGGAGCCTGAATAAGCATCATTTTGACCTTTTCTTGCAATTTTTGTTTTTTCTCCTGTTCTTTGTGTAATTGTTTTTGCATCATCAAAACCACTAGATCAGGTTGCCCAGGGCCCCATCCAACCTGGCCTTGAATGCCTACAGGGATGGGGTATCCACAGCTTCTCTGGGCAACATGTTCCAATGCCTCACCACCCTCTGGGTGAAAGATTTCCTCCTCATATCCAACCTAAATCTCTCCTCTCTCAGTTTAAACCCATTTCCCCTTGTCCTGTCACTCTCTGCCCATGTCAGAAGTCTCTCTCCCTCCTGTTTCTAAGCTCCCTTCAGACACTGGGAGGCTGCAGTGAGGTCTCCCCAGAGCCTTCTCTTCTCCAAGCTCAACAAGCCCAGCTCCCTCAGCCTTTCTTCAGCACAGAGGTGCTCCAGCCCTCGCATCATCTTCCTGGCTCCCCTCTGGACCCGCTCCAACAGCTCCACATCTTCCTTGTGCTGGAAGCCACGGCTCAATAATTGATAAAGCAAGCGGTAACTTCTAGTGTGGTTCTTATTTATGAGAAACGTGGCTCTGAACTCTGCTTTCACGGGAAAAATGAGTTAAATTTCCTCTATAGAGCAACATTAGAAATTCCTTCTCACAGAATCACACAGAATCGTAGTGGTTGGAAAAGACTTTTGAGATCATCGAGTCCAACCATGAACCCAACACTGCCAATCCCACCTCTAACCCATGTCCCTGAGCACCTCGTCTGCCCGTCTGTTCAATCCCACCAGGGAAGGTGACTCCACCACCTCCCTGGGCAGCCTGTTCCAATGCCTGACAACCTTGGGGTGAAGGAGTGTCTCCTCAGATCCAATCTGAACCTCCTCTGGGGCATCTTGAGGCTGTTTCCTTCTCGTTCTAAAGCATTCCTCTTCGCTCATAAGCAAATCAGTTGTTGTAACACGAAACAAAAGCTTTGTACCAATAATTAGCGATGGTTCTGGTTGTTGCCCATGCTGGAAGCAAAGTCCCACCAAACTCCCATCCCGAGACCATGGGATGGCAGAAAGCTCCAGGGGCTTCCATGGGGTGGGTGTTTGGGCTGGTCTGTCAGCTAATTGATGGGGATGTTAATTGGTTTATTTGGGGTTAATCAAGCCGGTTATGGCCTGGGAAGAGCGAGACGACTTGGGTGAGGTTGATCTGTGGTCAATCAGAGTGCTGAGAGTTAAACAGAGGGAGAAAAGGCCAAG
>NW_010331033.1:29524-47796 GCF_000700745.2 Antrostomus carolinensis | reverse complement strand
GGGGTTTTTTTGTTGTTTTTTTTTAAAAAAAGCGTTTTTACAGCATGGAAAAAAGAAAATTATCTAGTCTTTGACATAAGTAAATTAGATAATTCTAAGTACAAACGTAAGAATTTGAATCAGGTAAGTTTTTCAAATGAATATAAGAAGTCAGTCTAGATTTGCATGCCACTCATACATATTTAGGGCTGGAAGAGGTTTAAGGAAAGCTGGCCCTTCCTCTTGCTCTTAAGCAGGACTTAATATATCCCAGACATATTTATACAATTTATTTCTGTAAGTTCCACTGCCTGAGATATTGCAGGCTCCCTTTCTTTCTAACTAGAGATTGATGACCATCATAGTTAGAAATAGTTCTCTAATATTTAATTTAATCTTTCCTGATGGCAAAAATACATTTTTGGTAGGTTTGTTTTGTTTTTGTTTTTTTTTTTCCTTTTTTCTTTTTTTCTTCTCTCTTTTTTTCTTCTCACTGGAGTGGATGTGGGCATTGCCTGATACATGCTTTCTTTGTAACAGTCTTCTCTATGTTTGATCATAGGAGTGTCTTTTATGCGTATATTTTCTCTTTTCTAATTTTTCATATCTACTTACTCTATTAGTTGCATTGGTGTATAAACACCTCAGAATTATATCATGCTGTCTTTTTTCCTGAGGCAGATGGCAAAATTGCACAGCTACCACAAGGTTGTATGCAAGAGTTGATCAGTGAAGCCTTGAAGCTTGCAGTGCACGGTATGATTGCCCCCGCAGTGGAAGCTTCATCTTCCACAGAGGCTGAAGATGAACTAAAGACTCTGCGCAGCAGGGGAAGCCATGGTGTGGAATAAACATTTTGTTCTGGTTCGCAAATATTAAGCTACCATATTTATAATCCAGACCATCAGCTGAATGAAGACAGCTTGGTCACCCAATGGAAATCTGGTTCAGTTTTATGAGCAGGGCTCATTAAACATCGAATATGGTCATTTTGAGGCAATGTTGAGTCCTCAGTTTTTTTGTTGCTTAGTTACCATAGTTCTGCGTACACTAAAAATATCACATTGGGCGATGGACAGAGCTGTAGAGCAATTGTGACAGATTACAAAAATCACTGCAAATGATGACAAAATTACAAAATGTGGCCATGGTAGGTAGAGAATTGAAAATAGTCTTAAAAGAGTTTTGTTGGGGTTTTTTTTTTCATAGTTATTTCTGAATCCATCTTGGTATTTCCATACCTGGCAGTCTTTTCAAAGAAACAGATCATGTTTATTCATCTAATTAATATGACAGCATTTCATCTGTGGTTTACCTGCATCTGCAATTAATATTATAGTGAAGTTGTTGCATTATTTCAGCACTTAATTTCAGCAGTACTTTTCTCCTGATATAGTTGAAGGAAAATTATTACCTGTGAGAGCCAATGCTATACTGCAGCTGATATAATTTATTAGTAATAAGTTCAAAATTACAGAGGTAAATGAGTTGAAAACTGATTTATGAAAAACAGATAGTATTTTGGGGTTTCTTTTTCAGTTCATCTTGCTAGTTTTCTTTCAAATGTCATGCTGCCTCTTGGGTTAGGAGGATGGCTGGAACTGTAAATTCCTGGGTATTTTGGCCAATTCCTACTTACATCGATTACATTTTTACCCTAATTCTTAGGTGTGTTCTGCCATGCCTTCATAATCTCTTGCTTTCTCTTCCTTTTTTATGTCCCATATGCAAGTACTACCTTTCAGAACATAATTTCCTCTTTCGTTCTGAAGTCCTTAGTATTAACTGAACAGCTCCTGAGATTATTTTGTATCATTGTTAAGACATGTTGTAGCACTGAACTTCCTTTTAGTATATAAAAGAGGGTGTTCCTTAATATATAAATACAAGAATTAACATTTCCAGATTAGACAGCATTCTCAAAGTGAGAATGTTCAACAACTAAATCTGTCAGACATTGTCACTGTTTTGCAGTTACTGAAATCTACTTTACATACAGACTTGTTCAACAGATCAGGCCTTCTGTGGAATTATTTTAAACATTCTTTTATTTATGCAATAATTAATAATACTACCTGACTGGCTAGTTGAATATTTAAAGAATGTTTCAAAAATAATAGTATCATTTGCTCCAGAGTGAAAATAAAGACATTCCAAAATGGTATTTTTAATTAAATTACAATTTTTAAGAAGACCACAGTATCCTGTAAAACATTGCAAAGGTTTATAGAAGAGATGGATTTCTGATGCCAGATTTTCATTTTTCAATTAGTGGTGTATCCTTGAATAATGACTATTATTACACTGAAGATAATTTTTTTTTCCCTCATTAAAGCACTTTTCATGGGAGGCCAGTGTAAATTCTCGGCTCATGTGTAAGAGGTAGAACTCAATGCTGAGACTGTTTTGAGACAGGCAACCAGGGAAAGAATTTTAAATATGGGCTGAATTAATTATCACATATTGGTGTTGTAATTTTATCATGAATGAAATCTAATAATTTCTGGTGAAGTTTTGTGTGATGGAAGCAGAGCTGAAAGCACCATATTAGAATGATGCTTAATTCTTTTACACTGTTAGTTTTAGACTGAAAGAAATCATAGTGGCTATAATGATGTTTATTATTTCCTGTCTTTCTTATCTAAGACACTCTGTGACCTGACAAACATTTAAAGAATGAAGAAGCTCTGCTGTCTTGTTAATTCTCAAATAATGTCTTGGTGTAATTTGGAAATTTCTTTCTCTCTCTCTTTTTTTTTTTTATTTCATTTAGACTGATTCTTTCAAAATACAAGTATAAGAAGGACATACGTTTATTGTTAAAACAATTTTACTTTTAGAGATCCCACCTCTAATGTGCTAGAGTACATCTGTTGCAGCTATTGTGGTTATTAATAATAATATTATCTACAGAGTGGTGTTGTAATACTGGTTTATCATAATCTTTCAGTCTTTTTTAGTAAGTGAAGCATGAAGAGAATAACTGAGTTTTGCCTGATGTTCTGAAACAGATAAAGGATCCTGATAGTGGCATTTAGTGACATGTAAATACCTCTTTACTCCAAAAATTGTTCTGCCATGTAAGTTAGTACTAGGGCTGATCAAAGCATCGGTCTATAAGAATGCTGAGAACATTGTGAATGTTTTGAAATTATTTATATGGAAACACTAAGAATCATTACATTTATACCAGGAAACTTAATATTTGTTTGGTTTATGTTGGGAATTTGTCATCAACTCTTAGTATCAAACCAATAATTTATAAAATAGGAAAAAAAAAATAGCGACGGAAAAATCTGTGCTGTATTCCTTCCAATCTCTCTATTGAATGAGTTAAAGTAAAATTGTGAATGTACAACTCTAAGTTGCTAGATTTAAAATCTGCATCTTGAGGTTAGGTCACAGACTTCTCTAGAGGTGAGAAGCTCCCAGGTAAAACAACATCCTAAAACATGGGATATGGGTCATATCTGGAACCATCTGGTATCTGAAACCTGCTCCAGGCAAGTTTTTGAAATACTGCAGTCCTGGAGCTGCAAGTCCTGAGGTGTTTCAGATGCAGAAAATTCCTGAGATATTCCATGAGTAAACTGCCAGAAAAACAATGGTGAGTGGTAATGTTTCCACACACCATTTCAGCTCAAGTAAATGATCATTTTCAGATAGAGGAGGTTTTCATGAAAGTTTCTGGCCCCATAAACTTTATAATGCTTTTTTATAGCACTATGTTGCAAGTTACACCTGATGTGAAATTTCTTTTATGCATTACTATCCTCAATTTGTATAGCTTTCTATATTTTTTACAAAGTCTTTAATTTAATTCAAAGGAAAAGTCAATGAACTAAGACCACATACAAGAAGGTTTTGTAGTACCTAAAGATTCATGGAGATGTAAAGGAATACTTAGAAAAAATTACCATTGTGCAAAGTTAGGGCTTCTCTTCTCATGGAAAAACTGTAAACATGTAAATCCACCTGTAAACCTTATTTGCACAGTAAAATGTGTATTTGATAACAAAGAAAACAGTAGCATACATTTTTCCGTTGCTCAGGTTACAGCATTTCAACTTACTATTTTCCAAACACTGACTGAGTTTGTAGTAATATTAAATTCCTAAAGACAGAAAATCTTGTGAGGTTTTTAATGTTTCCTTATAGCCATTGCTGTCCATATTTATGAAGTAACCTGAATATTTCTTCTCATTTACTGATAGATTTTTTTATTTTTATACTGCTGACTGTTCTCAAAAAGCCACACATTTGAGATGATAACATGAAAGCTGGAATTAAATATTTGTGTTTTGCTCTGTGAAAATAAAGATCTTAAACCCATTCCTTGTCAGAATTGAAATGAGAGGATTTGTCCTTGTGTGACCAAGTACTATCCTCATTGAATCCATGTAAGAAAGTCCAGTGCTATCTTGTTTTTCTAGCAAGTCAGGAGGTGTAAAAAATGCTAATTCCAGGCAAGATTAGGAATAAAGTTCTCATGTCAGCCTAATATGCTGAAGCACTGATTCTTGGTAATGCTGGCTATGTGCAGCATATAGAGCCAGCTGGACCCAACACTTCCTCGAGTACTCCAGCAAGTGGTGCTTTGTGATTTGGTTTGGAAGCCTCATCATTCCCTTAATGCTATTTTCCTAGTTACTCTTCTAGAAGAAAATTGAGGAGAGCACAGATCTTGAGACTATACCAGAGAATAAATGCACTTCCTAGGGTCTAGTCTGCATCACAGAATCACAGAGTATTAGAGATTGGAAGGGACCACTGTGGGATAAGTTTCTCACAAGGCAGAGGTACTTATTCTGTACCACTCTGTTGCATTAATAAAGTCTTGGTGGGTTATCAAAACCATTCTAGAGTGCACTGCACTGTGGAATCTTACTTTTAATTTGCGGCTATTCCTTTAAAATAAATAAAACAATTGTGATATGTGCGTATCCTTGACATAGTAGTATTCACAAATTATTTTAATCACTGTTATTCAAGTTTAACTATGCTTTTCCTCAATAATTCTATGAAAACTTAAACATATTAAGTATTTATTAATGAAGTTTGAGCTAAATGTCCTAGCTTTCTGAAATATTTTATCTGAATGTACTACATTACCAATACAGTTGCTATACTTCAGTTACTGTAATTGCTGATTAGAAACAGTTTAGTTATTACGGTTTGCAGGTTCATTTACAAAGACTAGGTATATTCCAATAAAAAGTGGTTGGAGGTGCTGGTATGCTTTTCAACCAAGAGAAGAAAATAAGAAACAAAGTCTACCTGAAGACACGGTAAACCTTGAGAAGTTACATTACTTCCACTAATAACATAGTCACAACTACAAAGTGACAAATTCTACTCCCAGAACAGTCAAAGGGAAAGCTCCTGTATACCTTAGTGGTTGCCAGGTTTCACTCAAAAGTCTTGCCACAGTTTTCTGAGTCCAAGTATTATTTATATCCCATGTAGCCTCCCATTATTTTAGCAAGCAAGGCAGTTTATTTGTCAGAGATTTTGTTAGGAAGTAATCACTCTAGGGCTTTTTCTCCTCTCTTTTTTTTTCTTTTTTTTTTTTTTTCTTTTTTAGGAAAGAGGCTGGACATTTATTTATTTTAGAAAGAATTAAAATGATACAGCTTTTTATTTAAAAGAAATTACTTGATTTATATTTTTGTCTTCAGAGGCCATAAACATTCATAAGCTATCATAGTGATTTTTTTTTTTATCATGCTTTTCACTGAAGTTTTTATAAATCTTGATCTATACCACTGTGGGAGAAAAAAGATCTCCACCAGCAACTCCAATTCTGTCTTGTTTCCTGATGTACAGCATCCTTTTCATCTTTGTAAGAACATTATTCAGCCACAGAACTTTTGTGGTGAAAGGAAAACTATTCCTTCCTTGGATGGTCCTCTAAAACTATTGTTTTTCCTGCGTGTTATTTTTTTCAGTTGTAAAACATGTTGACTTTTAATGAGCCATTGAGGCACAGAAAATGACATTTTCTGACTCTGCTTTCATTTTTTGGATCGGTTGCTAAATCAAAGTAAATTAATAACACTTCATTGAAACCAGTGAAATTATGACAGTTTATAGGTTTATAAGCTGAGGATATGGCATTTGGAAAACAAAGCACTGAAATAACAGTGAACGGCTGTAGAATAAGATCTGCTGAAAAGCTTTATGAGATATGATAAGTTGAAAGAAAGCAACATGCTGAGCTCTCCAATCAATGTGTTAGTTTATTTTTTAAGATTAGTAGTATCCTCTTTCCTGTAACGCATGACATCATGCTTACCCTCAAGGTACCATTTAAAAAAGATTAAAGAAGGTCTGGGTGTCTTTTTTCTGAGACCTGTTTGATATGTGAAGCAGGTGTGAAGGAAGTGAAGATGTTTGTGTAAGTGATGACTTAAAAGCTACAGTGAAGCTGCTTAGGGAAGGAAGCACAGTGTAAGTATTTAATAAAGTGCTAATTGGGGAAGTGAGGAGAAGGCAAATGAAGCAGAGATACTGGCCAGGAGTCCTGTAGTTAGGAGCAGAGTTCATCTTCCTGGCAGATATTAGCACAGACTTAACACACTCTTTTCTGCAGCATCCTTTGTTGTATAGCAATTGGGTTGGTTTTTTTTTTTTTTCCTTCTGGTAAATGTAGCATGAAGTCTTGACCTATCTACTTCCCTGTTTGGAGCAGCACATCAGGCAGAAAATTTCAAAACTGTTATTTTTCAGAAGCCAGCAGTTATTTCAAAAGGGAAAAAAAATCTTATTGTGTGTGTATATATATATAAAATAAAACAATAATAATAATACATAAGTAAAGAAATTATATAAATTATATAAATACACCTTTATCTTCTGTGCAAGCAAACAGGAAGCAATACTGATGTCCTGTGTCAAAGCAGGTGCAGTACTAGTGCTTTGTTTATTAGGATATTGCCAGCCTTTGAACTGAATCAAGGGGAAAAAAGCCACCATTTTATCACAGGTCTCATTTTATTCATCTGCAGATAGCAATAGTTTCCTTGTCCAACATCTGTGTTGACTGTTGCAGCTTCCAGGGAGCTGCTATTGTAAGTAAAGTCAATTTTGTGTACTAAGACCTATGCCACTTTAACTCTTACTTCAAGCACTGCCAAGAGTACCTTTCAAAGTCTGAAAGTTCAATAAAAGCATCTTTTAACACATATAAATAAATTTTACAGTTTTACACTTTCACTCATAAACTACTGGTGAACGGGAAAAATAGACCGTGGAACTGCAAGTCTTCTGTTTACTTGAAGTTAGAGCTCCCATGAAGCTTTATTAAGTTAGGTTTCCAGGGCCAGGAAACCTGTTGGCATTATAAAAACCCTAAAGTTCTTCAAACATTGGATTGTCTGTCTTCGCTGACATTGATTAAATACATTAAAAGAAATCCTTAAACAAGAAAAAAAAAATATATGTATTTACCATTAAAATAAAAGAAATTCCCTTTCCCTTAGTAGTCAGCTACTAAGCAAGTTCTCAAAAACCTGCATCATTACAAAGGAAGAAATACCTAACTGTTCTTCAGTAGGGTATGTATTGTTCTAACAAAAAAATAACAACAAAAAAGGCTCTCTAAATTGTGCATAAGGATATGCATTTAACGTAAACATGAAACACTGGCATTTAATGTAAATCTTTACATTAACTTACACTAACTTTGTCAATTACAACATTAAATTCAAATTAAAATATTTGCTATAAGTATATCCACAACAAAACTGCAAAAGACATTAGCAATCAGAATTTGATTTTTTTTTTTACCAAAATAAGAATTTAGTTAATTGAATCTATATCAAAAAAGTCGTTAGCATTTTTCAGCCATGTTTCATAAGAGGTGAGTGATTTAATTTAGTTCTTTAAAATGACCATGAAAGTCTCATTATAGAAGACCTGAATATGTAAAAATCTCTAAATTTAGAACATAATTTGTCAATGTGACAATCCTAAATGGAAATGTTAAAAGACTCATAGGGTAAATGATACCTGGTTCTTATTAATTTATTTATGAGGCATTGTCCATTGCATGTGTATGTTATACAGGGATTGTCTTCAGAAGAGATATACCACTATCATTTCTTTCAAGGGAATATTCTTTTTTTCCTGACTACAATCTAGTCAAGCAGAGTGGTCAGAAAAGTTATGTGTCAAGATGAGTCAGAAAAATCTTCTAAAAAATTTAAAAATGTTAATATGATGCTATCTGTGGAAAAATCTTATAATCAAAGACAGAGAATAATGAAGAGAATGTGAGATAGTTTGAAATAAAAGGGCATTTTTTTAAATAATCAAACATCTAGCTGACAATAATTCTTCACATCATATTCATGTCATCAAATTCTGTTTCTGTGGATAATTTTGCACCCATTTCAGCATGCCAGATATAAACAATTCTGACCTTGTGCCATTCTAAATCAGTATACTGTGCTAGATCAATATAGAGGCTATTTAGCATTCTTGTAATTATTCCTGCACAAATTTCCTTGTTCTTTTCCTCTTTTCTTCTCCTACACTCTAAATAAGGTATTTTCCTTTTTCATTTTATTTTGTCTTTGGTATATGACACTGTCCCACACAACATCCTTGTCTCTGAGTTGGAGAGACAGGGACTTATGGACGGACCACCAAGGAATTGGATGGATGGTCACACTCAAAGTGTTGCGGTCAACGGCTGAATGTCCAAATGGAGACTTGGTGATGAGTGGCAACCCTCAGGGATTAGTATGGGGACCGGTACTGCTTAACATCTTTTTTGTTGACATGGACAATGGTATTGAGTGCACCCTTGGCAAGTTTGCCAATGACATAAAACTGTGTGTTTTGGTTGACACTCTGGAGGGACGGGATGCCATCCAGAGGGACCTTGACAGGTTTGAGAGGTTGGCCTGTGCAAACCTCATGAAGTTCAACGTGGTCAAGAGCAAGTTCCTGCACCTGGGTCAGGGCAACCCCAATCACAAACACTGGCTTGGCGGAGAATGGATGGAGAGCAGCTCTGAGGAAGACTTGGGGGTACTGGTGAATGAAGCTCCACATGAGCCAGCAATGTGCACGCACAGCCCAGAAGGAAAATAACTGTGTCCTGGGCTGCATCAAGAGAAGCATAGACAGCAGGTTGAGGGAGGGGATTCTGCCCCTCTGCTCCACTCTGGTGAGATATTAAGAAGAAATTCTTTGGTGTGAGGGTGGTGAGACACTGGTCCAGGTTGGCCAGAGAAGCTGTGGCTGCTCGTCCCTGGAAGTGTTGAAGGCCAGGTTGGATGAGGCTTTGAGCAACCTGGTCTAGTGGAAGGTGTCCCTGCTGCTGGCAGGGGGGTTGGGACTGGATGATCTTTAAGATCCTTTCCAACCCAAACCATTCTATGGTTTTTGATGATTCTGTATCTTTTTGAAAATACAGAAGTGGGAAAAAGTATATCAGATTCCCTAAATTAAATTACTAAATTGTTTATTTATACAGTGTTAATATTCTTGACCTTAAAATCCAGGTTTGGACTTTTGAATATTCCTTTTTGATTCACCTAGTTTTGTGATTTATAATATAATTTCCCATTACATAGGGATATATGAACATGCTTTTGAGAAAACTATAATCACTATTTCATTATGCTTTTTATATTTTAATGTTTTAGATGAAGAAAAGTGAAAAGGCAGGGAAACAACACTTCACATGCCCAAAAGAATGGAAAAAAGAAATAAAGGTAAACAGAATAATGTCCATAAATATGACCTCTAATTTCATATTGTCATGAATTTTTTTCAGATTTTTAAAGAATCAGGTAAATTACATATGGAGGAAAAAGATAACAATAATTAGTTGCCATTGCCTTTGGTATGGCAGAATTTCAGTCTTTGTCTTTAGTGAAAAGACATTCTAGCATGTCTTTGTTGCATATTCCTAATCTCCAGTATGACATTAGCTTCAGGATATCTTATTTTCACAGATATTACATGTTAGAAATTTACATTGTGTATAATAAAAAAGTTACAAATTGGGAAGAAAGTAAGTCAGAAGGTAGGCTCAGATGAGGATGTTGAAGTTCAGGTACTAATATAAACTCATCTAATATAACTTTTTTTTGCATAGATCAGTTTAGGTGGGTAAGTAAATGACATTTGAGGCATCATTCTATACTGTTATTGTCTTAAGAACACGTTGACACAGATTTTAAGCAGCTTTATTTTAAACCAGTGCAGATTTTTTTTTAAGATTTTGTGGGGTTGAGGTTTTTTAAAATTTATTCTTTATCTTTTGCTTGCTTTCTTCCTCATTTTATAGTGATGGTGAGGGAAGAAGGTGCATGTATATATTTAATTAGTTTCAAAATTGTTGATGTCAGGGAAAATAAATCTTTAGGATGTTTTTCTTGTTGCTACGAAGTTCAGTCCACTATGCCAATGACACCTGCAAAAAAACAAGCAAGCAAAATTACATTTTCAACCCAAAGAGCTAGGGAAGAGAAGGTCTTCTGGTATGAATTTCCATGTTCAATCTTAAGAAGTATTGTCTCACTTCCAAGTTTAACCAATACGATGCCACCATAAGATGTTCAAAAATTCAAGATGTTACCTCTCCCAAACCTCTGCTGAGCATGAAAGTCCCCCAATAGGGTAAGTAGGAAAGATCAATTTGTTGATAGCAATCCTACACCTTTAAGACCTAATACTCCATAAATTAAGATAGATGTATATGTATTGGAACTATATCCAGCCTGTGCCCATATCAGTTGTAGACTATGTGCCATGGTTAGTTTGGGATGTATGCAAATAAAATATGAAGACTAGTAGTGTTACATTAACTCCTATTCCTAATGTGTTTGCTTCTTACTGAAAACTGTATTTTGTGCTTTAGCTAAAAATGAAGAGAGGGTTATTAATGATATATATTTTATATTTTATTTTGAAGATGACATATTATACTCTGTAAGAGTAAAACAATCAAATCATTAAGCACTTGCCTCCAGTCACTAGGCAGGAAACAAACTGGCTGGAAAGTCACCTTTTACAAAAATCAAATCTACTGAATGTGTTAATTTACATTTGTATGTGGAAACAAAAATCCCTGTGTTTGTAAAGATATTTTCTGACTGCCTTGAAAGACTAGGAGAAAAAATATTATAGGAGTGATCATCTTAATACTTTTAATATCTCTCAAATGAAAGTTGCTTTTCAGTACATCTAAAGACCATCTGGAATGGAGTAAAAAGATTTCTTTCTTGCATATTCAGGATACAAGAAACATTTCGGGATCTTTTAAAATAGATACTAGATGTTTTGACTGTTATTATGACAGCAAAATAATCTATTTGTACAGAATAGAGTATCTCCTTTATATTAGGTGCTTGAAGGCACCCGGTGCTGAGGAAAACAATTGCTAAAATAGTATCACCCTGATAATATTAAAAAATATTTTTTAAAATCTCATGTACTTTGAATCTGCTCCTGAATGGAATAGATTGCACAGGAATGTTTCTGATCTTTGTAAAGAGGATCTATATCAACACTTTCTACACTCTATACAGTCTTGCAAATATCAGCAAAGCAGAACAATTCAACTTTGTGGAATTATTCTTAAAACAGTACTGGTTAACAAATGTTAGAAAAGTTTTTGTAACTATAGCTGTATGGTATTGTTTCTGGAAGAAAAAAAAAAATCCTCTTGTTCAAGAATCAGCCTGAATGTTATTGTACAGAAAAATCCTGGCTTAGATACATACAGTTTAACCAATAGGGGTACAAGTGAAAGAGAAACCCCTAAAAAACAAAATTCCTGTAGTAGGAATTTAAAAAAGTAAAGAAAATTTGCATTATATTTTTCCCTCCTAGTTCCTGCAGAGGGATCTCCCAGAACAATCACACTCCTTTGAGCTTCTGTTTTAATCAGTGCAGAATTCCTGTTCCTTGCAGCATTAAATGAACCACTTAGAAAAGGTCTTTCACAACAGATAATGCCTGTTGCCTTTAACAAATGATACACATTTTCCAGGATGTGAATGAAGCTTTGCAGAGAAGTTAGTCAGCAAACACCAGCTCAGGGACCATTCTGTACATCAGGTATAATTTCTGCCTTAAAAAAAAGGACACTGATTCTTTCCCTGTTGCAGTATAAAACAGTCAAAGATATTTCTTATTATAGTCCTGGTGGTTTTGTTTTTTTTTTTTTCTTTTTAGCTATATGGGATGTTCACATGCTCTAATGGATTTGGGTCTGAAAAACAGCAGGCATGTGACAGATGTTTAGAAGAGGAAATACGTGAATTTCGCATACCATTTTGAACCTCTCCCTAGAAGCGTTAATACCAGGTACATGCAAATCTGAAAGTGAGGGGAAGTCTAAATGATATAAAATGCATAACGCTCAAAGGGAAGTTGAAGAGGGAATATCTTTTATGTTAAGAAAATTTAAACAAATATATTTGTCCTCTCAGATGAGTTAGTTCAAAATGTATTTGACACTGAGAATGCCAAAGTGCTTGTTTTTGTTGTGAAGATGGCTGGACTACAAAAACAACACTCAAAGGTCCAGGATGTGGAATGCTGCGGGGACAAATATGTGCCTAGTGTAGCCATTCTCTTAAATAATATCCCCGGCAAACATGAATAAGTTTAAAAGTTTAGGAATTCTCAGTGTCTCCTATTCAGTACAGCACACTACTCTTATGACTAAAAGTTTACAAAGGACATAGAACTCACTGTGTTCATAATAATAGCAAAGTGCAAAACAGCATTGTGTTTTGCATATAGTAAATGTACAATAAAGATCATTACTGTGGCACCGCAAAGCTCTGGAGAGATCTTGTTGTGGCCTTTTAATACTTAAAGGCGGGGCTATAAGAAAGATGAAGACAAAGTTTTTAGCAGGGTCTGTAGCACCAGGACAAGGGGAAATGGTTTTAAATTAAATTAAGGTAGATTTAGATTAGATATAAGGAAGAAATTTTTTACAATAAGGGTAGTGAAACACTGGCCCAGGTTGCCCAGAGAGGTGGTAGAAGCCCCATCCCTGGAAACATTCAAGGTCAGGTTGGATGGGGCTCTGAGCAACCTGATCTGGTTGAAGATGTCCCTGCTCACTGCAGGGGGTTTGGACTGGATGTCCTTGAAAGGTCCCTTCCCACCCAAACCATTCCATGATTTTATGATTCTCAAAAATTCTGAATTTGTCAAACATTTTGAGTTCACATTGGCAATGTTGGCAGGGAACAATAAGAGCTTAAAATGATAACATAAAAATTCTGTAAGAGGATACGTCACCATGAGAATATATATTATCCTTGCAAGAACACATGCCTTGTACCTTGAAAAGGGATAATAATAATAACCTGTGGTCCTTTCACTGAAGATTCACATCAGCAGCTGCACACAAGCTGCACTGAAAGTAACTTGCCTAAAACAGATTTTTCTAATGGCAAATTAGTCCCTTTTAAAAATAATACTATTATATATTCAGATTTCCTTAGAAGATCTGTATTTAACATGGTTATTTCTGCTTTACTGTATGGAGTTCTTTGAACTGAAATGCCTTTGTTTAGACCTGATGAAGCTTAGACTTTTTAAAGTTTACCTTGTTAGAACACAGATTAACATTATCACACTGGAAGAATTAAATTGTAGCATTTTAATTTATTAATATATTAATTTATTCTAACGTGGGAAGTTTGAGGTTATTGGAAAGGTATTGTTTTAATCAACCCTACTTCCTGTAAAGTTCACACTTTTCCACTAAGATTCAGCTGATTTTGGCTTAGTGAATGGCTGTTGGGAAATTGCTCTCAGAGCTTTATTTGAAGCTACAACAGTCAGTAATAAATTGTTTTATTGAGAAACTCATGCCTAGCATGTTAATTCTTTTCCTAAGTTACATTGCTGAAGCATATCATAAATTTATTTACCTGCCTGACAAGTTGTCTATTTAACAGGAGAAAACCATTCTGACTGTGATTGATGGTGCAGCTGCCCCCTTTTGGTGATGGGGAAAAGAAGCTGAGTCAAAGCAGATCTGGGTTCAGCATGGTACTCCTCTACTGATGTAGAGAATGTTCTCTAATGTACTGGCCTACATTAAATAAAAGGTTTTTAATTTTTCTTATTAAGTGCTTCCCAGGTCAAAGACAACAGTTTTAAAAATGAGAACTGTTGTTAAGGACTGAACAGTGTCATTCACCCTTCAGCTTCTCTTCTTCTCTGTTTTGTTTCAGGCTCTTGTTTTCCCTGTGCTGATTTTTCTGATGTCTGGCTTGGCACCTGTCTTAACATTATAGGCACATTGAGGGTTCACAAAATTTTCCTGAAGATTATGTGCTAGTTTAAATGTATTTGACAACATTGCTTTCAGATGAAGATGGCACAGTGACACACCTAAGAGTTCCTCTTCTGTCTAGCAGGCTTGTGGGGTAAAACGGTATAACCATTTAATACTAGCTTTCCATTGGCTGCACAGCTCAACTGACAAGGAATTCTGCAGCTGATCTCTTCCAAATGTCACTCTGACAGTGAAAGGATGAGCTTACAAGGATTCCAGTTATACAATCCATGCAGTCACAAGGGGTATAAATAAAAGACATTAACTAAGGTACTTGCTAGTGGAAGCTGGAAAATTGTCCTTAAAATCCATTTATTTTGCAACTTGGTTTGCAGTTTATCTGACATTTACATTCAAACACAATACACATGTGGTGGTTTGACCCACAGTGGGACCATGCAGTCCCCTATTCCACCCTCACCCTCCACCCTCTGGTGGTATGGGGAGGAGAAAATATAAACAAACGGGGCTCATGGGTTGAGACATGAGCAGTTTACTGGAATGGTAAGGAAGAAAGAAAAACAACACCAAACAACAACAACAATACTAATTAAAGGATATATAACACAAGTGATACACGGAACCAAACAGGTCACCACCTAACCGGTTCGCGAACCTCAGTAACTGGTAACCCCTCTCTTCCTGAAACTTCCCTGTTTAAATACTGAGGATGACTGTCACATGGTATGGAATACCAACTTAGGGTCAGCTGCCCCGGCTGCTCCCCTCCCAATTCCCTGTGAACAATTAACTCTATCCTAATCAAACTCAGGACAATGCAGAAGACTCTGAATTTATATCAATATAATCACATTTCCAGCTCATCTATTCCCTCATTTTAGTGGAAGTTTGAGACAAGCCAAATACCAGATTAAGAGGTGCAAGGAGTATCAGATCATTCCTATTTATATTTTCATACAATTCCTATATATACCTGCATATCTGAGAATAGTCAACTTCAGCACAGTTTCTTATCCATGGCACCACTAAGCATTTGCATTTGTTGTGGGCTGGGTCATCTTTCAAGGTGCAGAGCTACATTTGAGAAATGGGAAAGAATTCTGAAATAATGGATACTGTTTATAAATTGTTATGTCTCCCTATGGAGCAAAGATTAGTTGACAGTATCAGGCTGAAGCTTTTGGCTTTAGGGGAAATTTTGCTTTCCAGGAGAAAAGAATCATCCAAGGGCAAACTTATGTTTTTCTCAAGCTGCAAAAGAAGAATAATGAAAAGAATAAGTTCAAAATGCTTAAGCCTGATTCCTTTTGCATTTTTCTAATTGCACCAGGGTCTTCAAAAGCGGACAATGTTATTCCACTAAGAAAATTTTAGGTAATGTAGGATGAGGAATAATAAAGCCATGCATGGACCTTTTGTGAACAGGTTGCTATGCTGGTGAAATATTAATGAACTTTGCATCACTAAGAATTTGAGGTGATCAAAATCTTTGTATTGGACAGATTGTCTCCAAGTGAGTCAGAAGTATCATGGTTATGTTAATTTGACTGTTTTGCTAGTTCTTTTGGTATTTTGAAAGAAGTTCACAAAGTAAATTTTTTCTGGTCTGCAATAAACCTCAAAATAAAAAGGAGGGACTGGGGAACTTGATTAATCTTGTTCTGCTTTTTAAAATTACAGTCTTATTTAGCAAACAGGTGAAGGAAATCTATTACTGAGAACTATTTGTCTTTGCTATATGCAGAAAAAATAATCATATGGTATGCTTCCTCTCTGATGAGAAGTGATAACATTGTGATGGGATTTGGAAATGGGACAACATTTTCCCAGTATCATTACAAAACTCCAGTGACTTTGTATGCAATACAGGTCATTGAAGCTGTAGATTTTGTTCCTTATAAAATACTTCGTCTTTAAGGACGAAAAATATATTTTGTATCTAAAAGGAAAGTGAACAGCTGTCCAAACACCTTTACAATTTGACAGAGGAACATGAAAAACAGCATTCCTGCATGTTCCCATTCCTAGATATTAATGGGACTGAAAATAAAATAAAAAGAACCAGGATTTCACAAACAAAATGAGTATTCTAAGAAATGACACTCAGGTGGTGCGAAGTGTGCTAGAAATATCATGAAGCTGACAAAGAAGCATCAAGACTCAGTACGAAAAGGGTTATAATGTTCATCTTTCCCTCCTCTTCATTTGGGACATCATGTAGTGGAGGTTTTCAGCTTAGTCTCTTTGCTGACATACTCTTCAAGCAAGATTTCTGTAGTATCTTGGAAACAGACTCTAGTTACCATCTGTAAACTTCCTCATGTACCAAGGGTTTTAAAAAAGTTGAGGTAGAGATAAGCTGAAGAGCAAGTCTCATGTTTTCCCCATTTTTCAGAACACAACCTGGTCTTTTTCCTCTTTTGGTGGCAAAACACACAGCAGATCTACATTATGATCTGACTGTTTTGCAAAATCATAAGGAAAGATTAGAAGGAAGGTGAGTTGAGTAAGGGAAGGTACAAGGAGATGGGCATTTCATGAGGATGAAATGAGAGAGAAGATGAAGAAATAGGAAATTTAAAACGTTGAAACAAGTGAAAACATCTTTTGTGATCAAATTAAATATTTAATTTGCTGAAGATAAAATAACCTAATGCTAAGGAGGTAATAATTATTTTATTTATCTCTGTTTTTTCTTGAGGATTTCCCAAAGACCTATAGATTCCTTCCAATATTGTTCTGACACCACTATTCATTCTCCTCTGTCTCACTAGGATGTTTGGTTCTGTCTGTGTGTAAAGTTGTTCTAAGTTAGTTAATTAAATCTTACCACAACAAAACATATGCATCAATTATCAATTATCAATGTCTCTTTAGAGCATTCACGTCATGAACAAGGTGAGAGTCTTCAAGCGTATTGGAAATTACATCACTGACTTATCTGTTTTTAAACTCCAGGACTGTATTTCCTCGTTCGTAATGAACTCACAGTTTTTACATTATCTATGACTGCTCAGGAAAGTGTTGCTGTAGTTTGATCTCTGGAAATGACAAAGCAGTGCTTGGATAACAAGTGAAAAATGCAGTTAGAATGGTAAAGATAGCTCTAAAAGGAATCTAGAACAAAATAGAACATGCTATGACCCTATAACCTACATGCTTACTAAGAATGCTGGTATTTTGAATACCAGAAATGCAACTCAGGTATCCCATTTATAAAGGAAAGAGAATTTTCACAAATTATTGTGAAAGATTATCAAAACTACTTGAGTAACCTCCATAGAGGGATAGAATAAACTGGCAAGATCTCTTTTTTTGGAAATAAAGATGAGGAGTTTAGTGAATGAATTACAGTAAGTGGTGTGCAGAAGGAAAAGAGGAATAGAAATTCTCCATTTCTTGCACAAAGCAAGAAGGCACTCAAGAAAATTACTGGGCAACAGTATGTGTTGTGTTTGTGTAGGGGGGCAGTTTTTGGTAGCAGGGTAAGGGACTACAGCTCCTGTGAGAAGCTTCAAGAAATTCCACATGCTGCAAGGTGGACCAACCTCCAGCCCAGACTGAGTCAATCAGTGATAGGGAAACGCCTCTGTGAATTAATATTTATGAGGGGAAGAACCAGTTTGGCAAAGGAGGGAGAGAAATCAGGAAATCATCAACATCAACAGGTGAGAGAGAGAGAACCACAGACATCCAGGTCAGTGAGGAAAAAAGAGGGGAAGGAGGTAAACGGAGTCCCCTGAACTCCATGGACGTTCAGCAGCAGAGCAGATACCCACATGTAGTCCATGGAGGAACCCCACACCGGAGCAGGAGGCAGTGCCCAAAGGTAGCTGTGACTATGTGGAGAGCTCAAGAGGTCCACCAGACAGAGACCCATCTCCAGCCCATGGAGGTCACCATGCCAGAGCTGCGGACTGTGCCCGAAGAAGCCCGTAACTCTGTGGGAAGCCTGTGTTGGAACACTTTGTTCCTGAACAATTTTAGCCCACAGGAGGGATACCAT
>NW_010331033.1:26578-29350 GCF_000700745.2 Antrostomus carolinensis | reverse complement strand
TAGCAAATTAAATTGATTTTTCTTCCCCAAGCTGCATCTGTTTTGCCTGTGACCATAAATGGTGAGTGAGCCCTCCCTGTCCTCATTTTAACCCACAAGCCCCTTTTTTGTGTTTTCTCTCCCCATCCCACCGGCGTGGGGGAGTGAGTAGATGACCATGTGGTCTTAGCTGCTGACTGCGGCTGAAACACATCACAGCAGAGGCACAATTTTTTAGGACAACACAAATTCAATTCCTTCTCATGGTGTGTTACTGAGGTCAAAATTATAAATTGATTAGAAAAAAATATAAATGGATTATAAAAGAAATTAGTAAGGTCCACTGGTAGATAGGCCAGATACAAATGTTGACCTGGACTTCTTTAAACTGCTGACTTTTGGACAATCTATGAGGGAAATTTAAAAGAGAAGGAGTCATATATGTACCATCTGGTTAAGCGTTTACTATTAGCTACTGTGTTAAAAAGGGAATCTTTAGATGCAGCACTGGTATGATTCAGCATGGGTGTTTTTATAATCTATAGATCTATCTATCTATAGTTAGATATATTCATACAGATTCATATAGAGTATAGATTCATCAACAGGTTTAACTGTCAGTTAACATGTCAAGACTTGAGTTTGGCATCAAGTATGATGCATTATGACTTAAAATCTCTCTTAATGACTTAAGGGAGATCCTAGCTCTTACAAAAGCTGAAGCATTGGCCAGAATATGAATAGATTTAATGTCCACAGAACTAATTAGAATAAAACAGAATAGTTTTTATAGACTTTCCTAGTCAGGGAATTTAATTCTCCAAGGTGCATCATAGAGTAATTGGATAGATATGAGTGGTGTAATAATTGTGTCAGCCTATGGTGCTTCCACTGTGCACTCTGCTGTGCTCACATGAAGCCCTTTGTGCCACAGGTACTTCCACTGTGACTGGCCAAGATCCCCAAATTGACTCTTCTTTTTTTTCTCTCTAATCATAGAATCATAGAACGGTTAGGGTTGGAAGGGACCTTAAAGATCATCTAGTTCCAACCCCCCCTGCCATGGGCAGGGACACCTTCCACTAGACCAGATTGCTCAAAGCCTCATCCAACCTGACCTTGAACACTTCCAGGAAGGAGCACCCACAGCTTCTCTGGGCAACTTGTTCCAGTGTCTGGCAACTCTCACAGTAAAGAATTTCTTCCTAATATCTAATCTAAACCTCCCCTCTTCCAGTTTAAAGCCATTACTCCTTGTTCTATTACTACTTGCTCTTGTAAAAAGTCTCTCCCCAGCTTTCAGGAAACACTCTTAACCTTCCCCTTGTCCTTTAGTTATTAAATTTATGTTGACATACTTTCAGTGGTGTGATCCTAAAGTTATGTTTCAGTTCAACCTTGTCTCTTGAGTTCAAACATTTTTTTTAAGTTGAATATTAGCTCATGAAAGGTATTATGCTGAAGGTGTGGACTGTATAGGAATTAATAGGCAAAGACTGTTTTGTCAAAAAATATGACTACCGCAAGTATAATGTGGCAAGTATCAAAAAAGAAGGAAACATAATATATAGTTCTGGTGATACTTGCAGCCACTGCTTGGAAAAACAGGTTGTATACACATGATGGGAATGGTTTCAAGGAGCTTGGGCAGGTGGTACCTAAAATAGCGCTAAAAGCACAGAATAATCTGATCCAATTCAATTTGAATTCAGAATTATATTCTTGATTCTTCTGGCATGAAAGATATCCTTTTGCAAATCGTTTTGCTTCCTTCATGTAAATGGCTTAGCACTGAATTTAGTACATATTGGCTGCATTATACGTAATGCCATTTATGAAACTAGAAATGAAGTTTTCTTGGAGGATGAACACTGCTAAAGTTCAGAGCTTAATTTTTCAGTGTCAGAAATAGTTCAGTTATCTTTATGATTAGTATGGAATAAATTTATTATAATTGAAAAATAAAATATAGGCATTAATATGTATATATTTTTAAAATGTCATGACTGAAATACATCACTGGACATATACAAGAAGTGATGCTTTCCATTAGAAAATATAAGCTATGAAATTACTCACAGAGTTGTACAATGAATTAGTAAAAAAGCAACTAATAGGAGTAACTATTAAAATAATAAAATGCCGAAGAGCTGTGTTACCCAAGAAAAGAAGCATAAATATACTTGTGCCTTTACTTTAAAAAGCCCAAACCTGATGGCAACTTTTTCTCCTTGGAACTTTTGTAATTTGCGACAGCTGTTAAGTGAAGACAGAAAGATGGTGAGTGGGGTGGAGAGGAGATATTTTGAGATCTCCATACAAGTAGCTTGAATCAATACTGGAGACAGTTTAGAAATACTTGACATGAATCATAATTGTATATTTCAGTCTGTCAATAACAAGGAATAAATTAACATGCTCAATCTGCTCATTTGAAACCAAGAACACTTATCCAAGCTAAACACCAGTCACCTTTCCTCTGACCATTTCTCAAATAGGAAAATCATTTCCCACTCACAATAAAGGGAAGAGACAAGAGGAAAACCATTTTTCTTCATAACAAGTACAAATTAAGGTTTATCCAGAGCATGATGTGTTTGATCCATAGCATTTCAAAACTGTAAAAAACTTGCATGGTTTTGTGCTGCATCTTCCAAATTCCAAAGGGAAAAAAGAGGTATTTACAAGGTTATTTTCAAGTTCCAATTTTCAAGTTCCAATTTTCAAGTGCATGACATAAACTTTTTGCTCCTACCTGCATGTTTATGTAGCATATCACCAAATCTCTGATAA
>NW_010331033.1:22636-26546 GCF_000700745.2 Antrostomus carolinensis | reverse complement strand
TTCTTGTAAAATCTAAACTATCTGAAAAGTGATTAAAGAAATAAAATCAAAACTAGTTATAGCTTAAAAGTGACATTGCATAGACGTCCTTGTCAAAATGTGCATTTGGCTGTTAATCACATCCTAGAATAGATATCAGACTTAAATCCATCAATCAATGTCTGTCTTGTTTAATTCTGTCACATTAACACCATTTTGGTAATTTATAATGTTCCCAGTAATTTTATTTTTACACAACATTATTCTGTTTTCCATTAGTCTCTGCTCTTGTAGAACATGCAGTAGAGCTGTAAACTAATTTACACACAGGAATAAATATGCCTGTAATTATGTCTGAGAAAGAAAATCACTGCCATGTCTGCTTATGCTACCATATTAGTTGCAAAGAGAGAAAATACAGCAGATAATATGCGAGTCTACAATATCACTGACATGTAATTTAGATAGTTATTTCCTGTAGGGAAGGAGTTACTTGGATTTTGGACTCAGCAGTCCTGTTAGTACTAAAGCAATCTTACTTTTCTGGTCTGCTATTTTTTTCCTTGTATTTCTGCTACATAATTTCACTCTAAACTTGCCACATAGAGGCTCTACATTATTTATGCAGAACTTTTAAATTGGAAAACACTCTGGCTTGTCCTAGTTAAATTTAAAATTTGCAGATGCTGCTTTATTATTGAGATATTGAGAATTGTTTATTTTCCTTTAAGCGCCATAAACAATGAGCTGATTTATTAGGGATACAGAGTACTAGTGTCCCTCATGAACATCAACAGAGTCTGGGGTCCCCAGCCCTTCTGCTCAGTAGCTATAATTATCCCAGAGAATTAGCCAGTTTCTTAATAAATATTCTTAATACATCACTCTTTCTTGCTCTTTTGTTTGTTCATATAGTGATTTTCCTCCATTTCTGTAAGTGATTTCCATTGTAACTTAAAATGCTCTTTAGAAACTGTTGTATTGTTTTATGTTAGTCTATTTTGTGCCAGATTAAAACATTGGCTACACTACATTTTTCCAAACTACAACTTTTTAGAGAGAAATAACTATCCAGAAAGCCTCCTATTCCTGAAGGTTGGGGGCAAGTGAATCTCACTTTATGACGGAAATGGTGACTGCTAACATAGGACATAATGACAGACTTGAAAGTCTTAAGAACATGGGAAGGTTCTCCCCCACCTTCTTTCTTTATGTATTTGAACTATTTAAAATTTGAGCAGCTTGTTTTGTGCTTTACCGTCATATGGTTTTACAAATTGCTGCGCACTTGCTTGGAGTAATATTGTATGTAAGAAACTACACAAGAAAAGAAGACAGAAGAATATTCTAATAACTCTTTGTTTCACAAAATTATAAGCCTTTGTAAATGATTCCTCAAAGTAAATCTCAGTATCCAACCTTAAATTACAATTGTAGTTAAGAAAATGAAGAAAATGTGAAATCTCCAAGTTGAACACTCAGTTTGTATCTAAAATGGTCTGTAATGATATGAATAAGAGATTTAAATTCACTGCACAGATAATAACATGGTAAGCATTTAATTTGCATTTTTAAAGAGAACTCCTTTTAAGCTAAGGTCAAACATATTTGGGAAGGTGGTGTAATATTCCAATATGGTGACTTACCTTTAACCAAAATATTATGCACTGTGTAGTTCTACACTTTATTGAAAGATATTTATGAAGCATATTATCATTACTTTAAATCTGGATTCTAGAAATGATTTTGTTTGATGTGTAACATAACTTCAGTACATTTTTATCATAATACATTATAACACTGTAACACTTTACTACAATTATTATTATGTAACTTACTATCATTTTCTCTTCCTCTTTGTACAATTCCTCATACAGAGTGGTGTCACTTAAAAAGACTGGTTATGTTTGTGAATGGTTGACTGTCTATTTTTCACTCTTTTGATTTTAGAACTAATATATTTTTCTTATCCTAGCCTACGGTTTCAGATTTTAGATGCTCTTTAACACTTAAAATAAAAAAAATTATAATATATAGTGTGTTCTTTTATTACACAGAGTTAGCAAAAAAAAGGAAAGGAAAGGAAAGGAAAGGAAAGGAAAGGAAAGGAAAGGAAAGGAAAGGAAAGGAAAGGAAAGGAAAGGAAAGGAAAGGAAAGGAAAGGAAAGGAAAGGAAAGGAAAGGAAAGGAAAGGAAAGGAAAGGAAAGGAAAGGAAAGGAAAGGAAAGGAAAGGAAAGGAAAGGAAAGGAAAGGAAAGGAAAGGAAAGGGAAAGGGAAAGGGAAAGGGAAAGAAAGAGAGAAAGAGAAAGAGAAAGAGAAAGAGAAAGAGAAAGAGAAAGAGAAAGAGAAAGAGAAAGAGAAAGAGAAGGAGAAAGAGAAGGAGAAAGAGAAGGAGAAAGAGAAGGAGAAGGAGAAGGAGAAAGAGAAGGAGAAGGAGAAAGAGAAAGAGAAAGAGAAAGAGAAAGAGAAAGAGAAAGAGAAAGAGAAAGAGAAAGAGAAAGAGAAAGAGAAAGAGAAAGAGAAAGAGAAAGAGAAAGAGAAGTTAAAGACAGGAAATGTAACAGGGAAGGAAAAGAGATCACACAATGGCTTCAGCTTGCTATTTTATTTTAAATATCTTTACTGCCCTGTTTAACTCAAATGCCTTTAATTTGATACCCTATTATGAATTTTCTTCTTACTCATTATAGTGCTAACTGTAGCTTAACTTATATATTATTTATATAACACTAACAATATGACTAACTTAACAGCTTGGAAAAATATTTACTATGAAAAAGTTACAGTTGAAATAGGCATCATGCAGATAAAGGATAGCATATAAATATTAAGATGGACACACAAAAGGAAAAATGTATAACAATGATTGCTTTGTTTCCTAATGAACTCAGATTTTTGCAGTTAAGTATGTTTTTTAAAAAATCTTACACTGCTACTATACAGTGTGGCCATGCAATGAACTTTTTAACTATAGTGTGTATTTACAGCAATCCTCCAGCTGCATATATCTTTGCAGACAGTTTTAGCAGCCCATAGGTTAAGGTACATCAAATAATAGTGATGCTTTTACTACGTGTTTCATGCATTTTTCTGTTGCTGACTGAAATGGTTTAATTGGCCGCACCTGGAGTGCTGAGTTCAGCTTTGGGTCCCTCACTACAGGAAAGACGTTGAGGTGCTGTAGTGTGTCCAGAGAAGGACAACGAAGCTGGTGAAGGGTCTGGAGAACAAGTGTGATGAGGAGTGGCTGAGGGAGCCATCAGATCCATAAATGGTTGGTGACAGCTATCCAAACGTAAGGAAATAATTACTTCTGATGTGGCAGTGACAATGCAAATCATATGAGGTTTCATGTCTATCTGAAAAGTTGTGTGGAAATTGTGGTTCTGTATCTTGGTTCAGTTCCTGGTTGAAACTCTTCTTTGGTCATCTGTGAATTATTTCTCTATTCCTGGCCAGGAATGCTGGAGAACATCCTTCACAATCTGCCACTTCATTAAATTCCTTTTGGCAGAGAAATTATTCCCTGGAAACATGATTTGCTGAGACTGAGTCTTAGGATATTGTAGTGTTATCTATATTGTCTTTTCCATAACGACATACACAAGAGCTCAGTAAGAGATAAATAGTGGAGCAGCCTTCAGAAAGACCATACCGTTCCTGAGTATCAATTCACTCATTGACAGAATTCAAATTAAATATGTGTAGGTTTAATTTTTCCCACCTTTAAAAGTTTAGATGTGGAGACAAAGTTGCTTTCAGAGTTGTTGTTTTGTGACTTTGGTGTATTGTGTTTGAGTATTTGGTATGAAAAATGCCTAAAAATTTTCCAACATTAATAAGAAAATGATGCTTTGCACAGACTCAGGTTCCTTCCTGCTCCTTTCATTTTTCAGCTAGCTGCTTCACATCTTTATTCACTTCTGAAAG
>NW_010331033.1:0-22620 GCF_000700745.2 Antrostomus carolinensis | reverse complement strand
GGGAAAGAGAATAATCATCCTTCCTCACCAATACTGGGATCAATAGTTCACATTTTTCAGAAACAGCATTGCAATTTGTCAATGTCTGCCATTTCCTCCAAATGTTCAGCATCTTATATGTGATTAGATTTTTTTTTCTTTCACATTTTTTTCCCTATAAGAACCCTATATTTTCCCTTTTTCCCTATATTTTTTCTTTACTTTTCCTGATTTTCTGAATCTTAACAGTGGAAGTAGATTGCCTTTATGTAGTGTTCAATTCTGCTTTAATATGGTTAAGGTATAAAGAGTCAGTTTGAAATGAAATTATCAAAATTCCTTATTTTCTGCCTTAGTTACCCAAGTGTTTCACAGTGAATGCAGTTTTGCTATTGCCAACAGATTGTATTTTTACTCACTCTAAGAACCTCTACTTAATACTTCACTTTCCTGGAAATTTATTCTACTAGCTTTCTGATAATATAGTTCCTCATTCAACATAATATTGGGAGGAAAAAAGCTGATGATGGTGGTGGAATTTGATAAGGTATTACTAAGATAGCAGTATGTCCTGTCAAAAATCTCGTAGTTTCCTTCTGCCTTCCATATCTGTGGTGATTTATCTGCAGGAGGGAGAAACTGGATGGTCTTAAAATTATTTTCATGCCACATTAAGTAATCAAGTCTGTAATCCATATGTCTCAGGTTGCTGTTGTTCTTCCCAGATACTGTATTGTCATTTAGAATTCCACTTGTAGACTATTTCTATGCTGAAGAAGAAAATAACTTTGATATAGCTGATAGGTCTGAGGACTTAAGTCTCTCCTACTTATCCATATTAGGTGCTCTGAATTACCACCTGGTAACATTCTGACTGAATGGCAGACTCAAGCTTCTAACTAATACATATGCAAACAGTGCCCAAGTGTTCTGACAGAGATGGTGTGAATGCCCTTTCTGGGCAGATAATACAAACTCCATATGTTAAAGCGTCTTCAAGATTCTACAGGTTTCTTGTCTGCCAACCACTCACTCTTGTTTGTACCACATTATTTTAAGATTACAGACCTGATCATCTGTAATCTCCATTCAGTTCTTGTCCAGAGCTATACTGAAAAAAGTCTTTGTGTGTTTTTAATCTTATTTTGCGTCCAAACAAAACCAAGACTTCTCAATGTTTGTTAAAAGGAAAAAAAAAAACAAAAAACCCCAACAAAAACAACCCCCCCTCCCCCCCCAGAAAACCCCCACTAAAAACAGAGAAACAGGAAAATGCATGTATGTACCCATCCATCCATGATGAAAGCCACTGGTTGCACATTTATCATCTTGTATACCACCAGCCTCAGATTCTTGCTCAATCTTATTCTGGACGAGGGAGTCAAGCATCCAGTCTTGCATCTCAGGTGAGTGCTCTGATCATAGTGCCATTGAATACATAGGGCCATACTTATCTTTCTACTAACAACCAGAAATTCTGTCATAGAAAATAAATTTTCTTAGAAAATCTCAGACTGTGCTAATCATAGTCTCTCTGTATCAGAAGTGATGAAGGTGGGAAAATACTCTGTATCACATCATCTTTCTTCTCTCTACAAAGAATTTTCTGTAGTACAAGGTGGTCCACCATTTCAGCAAATGCAGTAGATATTGGCTTTTTTCCCCCAAAGCACTGAGTGTTTTCCCATGGATAATTACTATACCTCAAATTCTGTGTATTCTGTGCATTCTATGTGTTTTCTTTGACCTTTGCTACTATGGACAACATACTTTACTCTTTTACTTTTACTGAATTCTGCATATTTTGTAAACTGGTCTTTATTTCACTTCTTAGGAAACCACCATATAATCTTCCAACCCTAATTTATCTGATCACCTATTATTACACTTGAAATGAAAAACGACTTGCAATTAAACTTAAGAAACACATACGCAAACCACTCCCCTAGATTTTCACTGTATGTTTCTTTAAATAATACCAAGGTAATACATTTTCACTTATGCTCTGCCTGAATGCATATGAAAAATTTAATAGTATAGTACTATAAAAACAGACAGGATACACTTTCTATTGATATCAGAGGAATACTTATCATCAATTCTGTATTTTTTTGTCACCTTTTGACCTCCAGTGGAACAAATTATTTGACTGGAGTAAAGAAGATGTTAGTCAATTCATATGACAGTGTAGGTTAGAGATGGTAGTCTATAGACTGATTTATTTTTCTTCTCAGTTTTATTCACGATTGCTGGGTTAGTTTGTTTGTTTGTTTTTTTCTTGCTAAACAAACCTGACTCTCTTGATCTGCCCCTCAGTCTGTCATTAATCCACAGGAGTTTTGAGAAGAATTTTGAGAAGAATTTTGAGAAGGTTTCCATTTGTTTTCTCAGATTCTTAGGAAAACAATAAAGAAATTGTTTAACCAAAGACCCTTACTGTGCTACCAAATTGTGTACAACTGTTATTTGCAAGTTCTGGTTTAATTGTAACACTAATGTGGAACATTTTGTAAATTAAATATAGCCTCTACTTACTCTCTTAGCTGTAGACAATATTCATAGCAAATCTCTGTGACCAAAGTAAAAAATACCAGTTCAGTTTTGATCACAAGAGTTGTAGAGGCCTTTGGGGACCTTAATTTTCAATATGAGAGGCCACAGCTTTAACTTTTTCAATACATGTTGTCACTGTGATAGCAAAGATCAACTTTTGCACATTTTCCTTTCACTCACCCTACACTTCTTCCCTTTTACTTCTCTAGTAAATTTTCCCATGTAAAAGTTTGTGGAATTAAACCTAGTTGTCAACATTTTTTCAAAAACTATCCCAAATGATTATGCTAAAATATTAGCAGGAGAGGTGATTTCATCAGTTAAAAGCATCTTTCTTAAAATCATGTCCCCTGTTCTAAGTTGTTTAAAGTTTTGTAGAAGTTCCCCAACTGCCTTATGATGCACAGCACAAGGGAGGGTGTTACAGATGCATCAATAATACAACTAATTACAATAATTGCATGAAAGCCACAGAAGGAGTTGTGTTAATTGCTGGGTAAGTCATTGAAGAGCTTTGTAGGAAAGTGTGTGTTACCCAGTACTGTTATGATAATAACTTTCTAGGATTATTCTAATGAAAAATTTTTTTTTCAGCAGAACATTTTATGATTGAGACGCACATGGTCAGTGTTTTGCTAGTGAAACATTTAAATGACCCTCAGTTTAAAAGAAAGAGATATTTTGTTTTTCTTTTTCAGATACTTTCATTTTTGTTATTTTGTTCACCATTTTAGGCTCCACAATTAGAAGTTTTAAATTCTATAAAATTTTTTTGAGCGCATAGTATGTACACTGAGTTTTTAAACTTCTTTAAAAACAACAAAATTATTTGTTTGAAATTGTCACAGGTTCAAGTGGAATGACTTAAGGTCATTTAAAGAATCACTAGCAAAGATATTAGAAAAAAGTGATTTTAATATGAATTTGTAGAAAAATATGACTTAACAGAGTTTGACAGCAAGGTTCACTGTGTTACTTATTACATGGGAAAAGCATATTAAAAAGGAATTAAATTAGAATTGGGTTAGAATGATTTACACATGGGTTGGAGAAATTGAGTCAGAGTTGTATTGAAGTGATTTATAGAGGGATCAGGGAAACATAAGGAAGACTCTTCCCATTGAGTCATGAGGTTCAGAGTAGACCCCCTTGCTTTCTAAACTCCTTCTCAGACAGGAGTCTAGGCGTGGCTGAATCTACTCCTAGTCCCAGACTTGGTCAACAGTTTATGTCTAATAAAAAGATCAAGTGCAGGGATTTGGGAAACAAAATAAGGAAGGCCCTTCCCTTGAGTCATGAGGTTCAGAGTGGACCCCCTTGTTTTCTAAACTCCTTCTCAAAGAGAATGATATTACATGGCATTTCATCAACAGTTAAGAAAAACTTCCATATTATAAATGAAATTACAATTTTATTTATACAAAAAGACCAGAAAACCCATTCTGTTGAGCAAGATTAAATTTAAAAAAAAAAAAAAAAAAAAAAAAAGAGTAAAAGAAGATTATTAGAAGGGATTTGTGAGGCAATTCTTTCACAAAACTGGCATGGGAATTTAAGGTCTCATTTTTGAAAAATGAGGAGTCCTTAGCTGTGTTAAAGACCCCCTTCCTGAAATATTGCATACACTACTGTTGTATATAAAGCAATTAAAAATTAATTAGGGAAAAAGTAAGTAAATTATTATTGAAATAAATTATTATTGAAGTAAATTATTGAAAAAAATAATTTTTATTCTTTCTGGTTAATTATATTGTCCTCGTATAGTGCAATATTTTAATAAGAGTGAGAAAAGACTGAGTATGTATAACTGAATTAAAGTTTATTAATTGAAATTTTATGCATTATATTATCCAAGTAATTTACATAGCAACATTTAAACAATAAATTTGTAACAGAAAATTTTTCAGAATATGACACAACTTTTCATTTGTTTCGTTAAGACGCAGCAAAACAGTTGTACCATGGCACTGGAGTGGAGAAGAAGCTAACCAATGATTCCTTCCATATAAAATTGTAGAGAAACATTTTGCTGAGAGTAACTACCATCAGATATTCACATTTCATGGTGTTAGACCAACCATATTACTGACTTTGGACATGAAGATCCTGTCATAAACCAGTAAGATTTCAGGCAGCATAAATTTTCAGAGTGTCTTCAACCTAAGTTGAAGGGTTGTCCTTTTACAAGGGTAGATAGTGATAGAACAAGGGGAAATGGGTTTAAGCTGAAAGAGGGGAGGTTTTGATTACATATTAGGAAGAAATTCTTTACTGTGAGGGTGATGAGACACTGAAACAGGTTGCCTAGAGAAGCTGTGGATGCTCCTCCCTGGAAGTGTTTAAGGCCATGTTGGATGAGACTATGAGCAACGTGTTCTAGTGGAAGATGTCAATGTTTATGGCAGGGGGGTTAGAACTAGGTGATCTTTAAGGTCCCTTCCAATCCAAACCATTCTATGATTCTGTGTTTCTAAGTTTTGCCCAGCTGCAATAAGATTTCCTCTGTGATCAATGTACTGCTCGGTGCTCTGCTAACAGACAGAAATGGACAACAAAGAACCTTGTTGCTCTCTTGCAAAGGTTTTTTGTTTGGTTCCTTTTCATAGAATGATTGAGGTTGGAAGGGACCTCAAGAGGTCATCTGGTCCAACCCTCCTGCTCAAGCAAGGACACTTAAAGTTGGTTGTGCAGGATCATGTCCAGATGGCTTTTGAATATGTCCAAGTAGGGAGACTCCATAACCTCTCTGGGCAACTTATTCCAGTGCTTGGTCACCCTCACAGTAAAAAATGTTCAGATGGAACCTCCTGTTTTAATTTTTGCCCATTGTCTCTTGTCCTGTCACTGGGCATCACTGGAAAGAGCTTGGCTTCATCCTTTTTGATCCCTCCATTCAGCTATTTATATACATTGATAAGATCCCCCTGAGTCTTTTCCAGCCTGAATAGTCCCAGCTCTTTCAACATATCCTCATATGTGATGTTCTCCAGTTCCTTCATCACTTTGTGGCCATTTGTTGAACTGGCTCCAGAATGTTCATGTCTCTCTTGTACTGGGGAAACTGGAACTGGACACAGTACTCCTGATGTGGCCTCACCAGTGCTGAGAAAAAAAGAAGGATCCTCTCCATCATCCTGCTGGCAACACTTTGTCTAATGCAGGATACTAATACACTTTTCACCAAATTAATTTGTTTTTTAAAAGGAAACTGTTGCAGAGCCAAGACAACATCCAAGACCATCCATGTTCCTGGACAGGTTTTTAGGACATTAGCTGCCTTAGAAAGTAACAGAGGAATTTTGTCATTTCTGGGAGAAGAAGTTGCAATTTACTAAGTGGGAAGCTCCTTGCACATCCACTCATTTGTTTTCTGAGAATTTAGAGAATAAGGTCCTCTGATTATAAAGTAATTGTAAGTAGTCTAATGTGTGAACAGTGAGGAGTGAACTCTCAGAATATGAATCCAAAAAACCAAAAGTGTTTCCATTTCAGTCCAAACATCTGTGCCCAGCAGTCAGTATCTAACTCCTGGACTGTCTGTATCAGCTGAACACTGGAGGAGTTATATGATGGTACTTAGTATATAAATCTGTATATCTGCCTGGTAGTTTACATTTATATGTGACAGAATTGCAGAGGACTCAGCTACAAAAGTCATGTTAAAGCCTCCTTGAATAGATGGTTTCTATTGCAAATCCTCCACTTTTTCTGATATAGGAATGGTAATAAACTATGGTGAGATACTGTTAAAGGCAAACGCTTATATTTGTTGTTCATATTATGTCACATTTCTTCTGTTTGTTTAAGGATAATTTTTATATAAGCTAAATTTTGTTCCAGAAAATTACTGTCCAAAATCACTCGACGAAATAATATGCCTTACTGTAAAATAGTAAGTCTTTTTTGAACCTTTATTTGACTTTACCAGTTTAAATATTTCTGGAACAAAACCTCATTTTGTAGAGAATGGGCAAATTAGTATGAGAAGAGTCACAAACTGCCAAAATGAGATTAATTTCCTGGATGTTTAAATGAGACAAATTCAAAAAACAGTTGTGATTTATTCTGGAAGCATGAGTTTTGAGAGGTACAGGATATTCACCTCCTTAAATGATATCTGGGAGAAGTGATACATACTGCAGAACACTTACATAAATAAAACATTCACAAGTGTGGACACTTCAAAAACAGGAAAACCTGACAAAATGAAATTTGTTCCAAAACATTTCTCTTTCATGCTGTATTTGTTAATTTATGTAATGACCTGATGTGTTAGCACAGCAACCTGTAAGAAACTGAAAGGAATGAAAAGCCTCTTAGGAACATTGGGTTATTCATTCAGTGTAATTTTAACTGGTGTTTCCTATTTGAAGAACATCTGGGAACAAGAGCACTTAAAATGCAGATAATTTCTGGAAATTTCTTATGCAACGTATCATCTAACATGTATCTTTTTCCTTACTGCATCTATTCTCCTTAAAGAAATATCAGCTGAATGAACTGGAAATTTATATTGAAATATTTTTATCAAAATATTTCAATATAATTTTTCAATATATTTTTGTACTTAAGACATTCAGGCAGTAAATTAGAATATCTACTGGAGAGAGTTTTTCATGGTATTGATTCAATTATTTACATCCCAAGAAAGGAGCTTGCTCATCAAGCTTGTCCATCTTTATTTTCAACTCACCAAGAAGTGAAATTCACAAGTTTTGGAGATAGGATAAGAATGATGATAGCAAAATTTGATTAAATTTCAGTACAAAGCTTTAAAATGTCTAATCCTTAGATGAACTGAAGGCAAGACACAGCTCTTGCAGTTCAGTTTAAGAGCTTGATAGATGGATTTGTACTGTAGAAACTAAGTGATTCCTGGGAAAGGTGGAAGAATTAAAATAGTTTTAACTTACAGAATTTATTTAAAGTTAAGTTTGGAAGCATAAGGATGAGTCCAGGAAAGTCCCAAAGAAAGAGGAATTTGATGAAATTACTAGTTACCCCATGCAGGAATGATATAGAATCAAAATGGCTTTGGAGCTTTGGAGGTCACCTAGTACAACCTCCCCTACTCAAGCAAGGCCACCTAGGTCTGGTCGTGGAGGACCATGTTGAGATGTTTCTTAATTTCTCAAACAACAGAGCCTCCAGAACATATCTCAGCAAACTGTACTGGTGCTTGGTCATCTTCAGAGTAAAAGCATGTTTCCATGTTTCCTGATGGTCAGATGGAGCTTCCTGGGTTTCAGTTTGTGCCCATTGCCTCTTGTCCTTTCACTAGGCACCACTGAAAAGAGCCTGGTTCCATCTTCTGACGGCCTGTCTTTAAAAGTTTATAGACCTTGGTGGATGATCTCTAGGCTGACCAGTCTTAGCTTGACATTAGGAAGAATTTGTTTAGAGCAAGAATGGCCAAACACTGGAACAGGCTTCCTATAGAGGTAGTCAATGTCCTATGCCTGTCAGTGTTTAAGAGGCATTTGGACAATGCCCTTAATAGCATGGTTCACCTCTTGGTCAGTCCTGAAATGGTCAGGCAGGTGGACTGGATGATTATTGTAGGTCACTTCCAATTGAAACTCTCCTATTCTACTTCTCCTTCTCCTTCTCCTTCTCCTTCTCCTTCTCCTTCTCCTTCTCCTTCTCCTTCTCCTTCTCCTTCTCCTTCTCCTTCTCCTTCTCCTTCTCCTTCTCCTTCTCCTTCTCCTTCTCCTTCTCCTTCTCCTTCTCCTTCTCCTTCTCCTTCTCCTTCTCCTTCTCCTTCTCCTTCTCCTTCTCCTTCTCCTTCTCCTTCTCCTTCTCCTTCTCCTTCTCCTTCTCCTTCTCCTTCTCCTTCTCCTTCTCCTTCTCCTTCTCCTTCTCCTTCTCCTTCTCCTTCTCCTTCTCCTTCTCCTTCTCCTTCTCCTTCTCCTTCTCCTTCTCCTTCTCCTTCTCCTTCTCCTTCTCCTTCTCCTTCTCCTTCTCCTTCTCCTTCTCCTTCTCCTTCTCCTTCTCCTTCTCCTTCTCCTTCTCCTTCTCCTTCTCCTTCTCCTTCTCCTTCTCCTTCTCCTTCTCCTTCTCCTTCTCCTTCTCCTTCTCCTTCTCCTTCTCCTTCTCCTTCTCCTTCTCCTTCTCCTTCTCCTTCTCCTTCTCCTTCTCCTTCTCCTTCTCCTTCTCCTTCTCCTTCTCCTTCTCCTTCTCCTTCTCCTTCTCCTTCTCCTTCTCCTTCTCCTTCTCCTTCTCCTTCTCCTTCTCCTTCTCCTTCTCCTTCTCCTTCTCCTTCTCCTTCTCCTTCTCCTTCTCCTTCTCCTTCTCCTTCTCCTTCTCCTTCTCCTTCTCCTTCTCCTTCTCCTTCTCCTTCTCCTTCTCCTTCTCCTTCTCCTTCTCCTTCTCCTTCTCCTTCTCCTTCTCCTTCTCCTTCTCCTTCTACTTCTACTTCTACTTCTACTTCTACTTCTACTTCTACTCTATTCTATTCTATTCTATTCTATTCTATTCTATTCTATTCTATTCTATTCTATTCTATTCTATTCTATTCTATTCTATTCTATTCTATTCTATTCTATTCTATTCTATTCTATTCTATTCTATTCTATTCTATTCTATTCTATTCTATTCTATTCTATTCTATTCTATTCTATTCTATTCTATTCTATTCTATTCTATTCTAAAGCTCTCTCAGCCTTTCTTCATAAGAGAGATACTTCAGTCCCTTCACCTTCAGGTCCCTTCATTGGACTCTCTCCAGTATGTGCATGTCTCTTTTGTGCTGAGGAGCTCTAAACTTGGACACATTATTAGAGATGGGGCCTCACTAGTGCTGAGTACAAGAGAAGGATCACCTCCCTCAACCTGCTGGCAATACTTTTCCTAATGTAGCCCAGGATATCACCAATCTTGTTTGCCACAAGGGCACACTGTTGGCTCATTGTCAACATGGTGTCCACTGAGAACTCTTTTCCTGTCAAGATACCTTCCAGTTGGGTGGTACCCAGCATGTCCTGGTTCCTGGAGATGTTCCTCCGCAAGTACAAGACTTTGGGCTTCCACTTCCAGCCTGTTCTGTTGAGCTCCCTCTGGATGGCAGCATGACCCTTTGGTATATCAGCCAGTCCTCCCAGTTTTGTGTCATTTGCAAACTTGCTGAGGGTACAGCATCTGCCCCATCATCCAGATTATTAACGAAGATGTTAAACAGGACTGGACCTAGTAGTGACCCTTGGGGTACAGTGCTAGTTGCTGTTAAAGACATAGGCAAAGAAGCTTCTTGGATCCACAAGTTCCCAAAGTAGAACCCAGAGAGCGATGCACAAACTGCTGTGTCTGCTGGCTGCCTCTGTTAGGCAAGCTCTGAGGGTGCAGCTACTGCCAAAAGCATTGTCCACTATTTGTCATGTCCATTTAAGGTCACATTTTGAATGCACCAGGAGTAGGTCACACACTGTGTGACTGAAGGACAGATGGCATATTGGCTGCTGATTTCAGGCAACTGAAGACTGGATCACCCTTCTACACCTATCCCAAAAGGATGTGCAGCAGCAAATACAGCTGGAACTCTCCATGAGCTGCAGTGCAGTACTGTAACATAATTAAACACTTCACGGGTGCTGTACAGATGAAGGTTTGCTGTTCATACTCATATTAACTGGGAGTTTTCAACGGCATCATTTGTCAGTGATAGCGTTTCTGAGCTACATGTTGTGTTCAATGTTTGCATAGTGCTGTAAATCCAACTTGTCAGGGGTTTTCCTGGCATTGTTCCAAACAACTATGTAGCACATGAGAACCAGGTGCTCAGCAGGACAAGAAATTGAATGACATACACACCTGTATGACAGAAACACATATTTCTCTTATTTTCCTGCTTTATTTAGATTTATAAAATTTCCTTTTTAACTCAGATCCACGTGCTTCTGGCATGACCAACTTTTGGCACTTACAGCAGTGCTGTGACTCCTTTAATAGCGTTCAAAATTTGCTTTTAGGGCTTTTTATCTTTTATTCAATGTTCATGTGTTTATTTGCATATTTCACTTGGTTAAGTTTTTTACTTCAAAGTGAGCATGCCAAAAGACACATTAAATCCCAAATTTTAGAGGTTTATTTTATAAAGACATGAAAAATACAAACTGAGTAAAAGGTACCTCTAGCAATAATAATAATATAATCCTTAGATCTGCTAGTTAAAAGAGACAAAGTGAATATTTAGAAGGAACCTCCCATCATGCAACTTTCTGAATAGTCCCTTTTTTCAGCTCTTCTTTCTTTTCTGGCAACTTTCAATGGTTCCTGGCATAAACAAATATCATAAGTATTCCACTAGTTTTACAAAAAACAACCTCCAGCTCAATTTTGGATCTTTTCTCTTTCTCAGGCAGGAGTTTGTTCAGCCTGATGCTGAAACCTTGGTCTTTTCTTGTTTAAACTCTACATGTCAAAATATTATTGAAACCATACTCAGTTGTTATAGGGAAAGGAAAAAGACCTTCCTTCCCTTGTTCTCATGTTCACTATTGTCAGTCCCAACCTGAGTGCATCGCTAATGGTATTTAAGTTTATATGCTTAATATGGTATTTAATGTGGTACATGTTTGCTAATACCACTTGAAACCATTATGTAAACAATGCAAAGCTGGACTGTTCTTGGTCCTGTATATAAAAACCATAGTGTAGAGTAACTTAAGCTTCGTACTATTTTTTTTTTAATATAAAAACTCCAGCTCTGATTCTAATTAAAAATATCGATATAAAAGTAAGTTAATAAGGCACATAAAATTTCTTCATACATCCTGGTGAGACTTTTGAACTTAATATGAATATTGTCTTTTCCCTGTGCTTGCAAACAAAACATCCATCTAATATGCTTCTGTAGTGAATTTGGGTGAACAGGTCATGTTCTGATCTTTCCATTCAAATGAAAGGATGCTTTACAACAATAAGGTTTCAAGTGCAGATTCTAGAAAGGGTTTGAAGATTGCTTTCATTGAGAGATTTTATAATGTCTTTATGAACTGGAGTACCAGTGATGTGAACTGGAGTACTGAAGTGATGTCTTCAGTGAACTGGAGTACTGAAGTGATGTCTTCAGTGGAGATGCAAAGAACTCCTACAGTAAAGCTTGTTTTCTCTAACAGTAGCCAAGGCACTATCATTTAAGCCTCTACTGCCCTCTCCTGTGATAAATAATACATAAGAATGAACAAATAGTGATGAAAACAATGGAAGAATTCTGCTGTTATTGTTCACTGTGGTGCACAAAAACCAAGATTGAATCCCCATCTCTAAATGCTGTAATAATTACAGTCCTCGATCCCACTAAATTTTAATTTTGCTTTTCTCTTCATCATCTCTTCATAATACTTATTCTTAATTATTGTTTTATCCAGCCTCACTGAAAGTTTAAAATTATGGAAGAAAAATAACTTCTACAAAATTGAATTTTAGTTGAGTTTATTTGTTGCTAAAGTATGTTTAGTACATCACATGTCATAGAATTCCTCTTCTACAATGATAATCTCCCCTTCTCACTAGTTAGCAGGAGAAATACTCGAATGTAGTATGACTTTTGAATATACAGTAAAGGCCTTACTGAGAAATAATTTTTCAATAACAGTGTTCTTAATTCTTTTGTTTCCTGAAGTTGCAGAGTAGTAAGGAAAATCCACAAGCTGCAAGCAAAACACTGCAGATATGAAATTGTTTTTAATCTGGGCAATGGCAATGTACTTTCTTATGCTATTTGCAGTAACCTCTGTATTCCTGTCAGAGGTCCCTTGAAATACAATTCTGTGATCTTCTTTGTGTGAAGTGCCTTGAGTGCTATAAAGCTAATGGTCTGAACACCTTTACTTTACAAATTCAGATTTTAAATAAAACCCCTTGAAATCTCTTATCTCAGTGTTCTTTCTTTTACATAAAAGCACAGTATAAGGAAGGTAAAACATAGAAAAGATCAGGTCTGAGTACAGCTCCTTAAAATAACATGCAAGACATAAAGCATGTTAAATCCACAAGATTACACAGACTGCTTTGCCTCCTTATTCCACTCTGTGCTATAATGTTTTCTCAGCCACTACTATTCATTGCAAAGCAAAATCTTTAACCACCACAACAGGGATGCAGAGGGGAAACCAAGATCACCTTCTAAGCCTTGACAGATTTTGTCTGGTGAAATATACACTAGATGACCACTGGATTTCCTACTTAGATCAAAGAAGAAAAACTAAACCTGTCTGAAATTCTGTGTCTGAGAATTATGACAATTTTCTTCTTTCCCCAAATTTGGTGATCAGTAAATCCAAGGAAAAATGTAAGAAGTAATGTCCAAAAATAGTAAAATGTGTTTAAACTAGAATACTGAGGGTTTTCTAAGCCTTGTCATATGAAAGCAATTGAAGCACAGAGTATATAGAATTATTATAGCTTGCAATTATCAGTATAAGAAGATTAAGCAGCTCAATTCCTTTATTTTCTTTCTATGACTGAGTTTATCTTCATTCACACAGTAGCCACAGAACAAGACTGGCAGACTTCAAAGGCAAATATAAGAGTTTTAGGTTTCATCATTACTGCTATTTTAGAGTTTTATCAGTTTCCCTACCTATCCCTCAGTAAGTAAAAAAAACAATTCATATACAATAAATAGGAATTCATAAAATTTCTAGTATGGGAGTGAAGGAAATAAGGTGGAGGTTTTTTATTATCTGAGAAATTACAAATCTTGCTTTTTATATTTTGTTAAATTCTAATATCTACAATGGAAACAATGGAAGAACAAGTAGGAACAGATTATCTGGTTTCAGTAATAGTTTTCTTCTTTTTTATAGCACATTAAAAGCTTTTATGCTTGTTGACCTCTGATTTCAGTTGTTGAGACTGAACACTTTGCAAAACAAACAAGAAACCAGAACTTAAAACAGGTAGCTATATTCAAAGGCCATTTAAAATATTTTAGATTTAGTATTTTGTTAGTTGCTTGTAGGTGGTTTTTTTTGCTTTCTTTCAAATAACTGATACCCATAACTGTAGTGAGTATTTTTACTGTCAGGTTCTCTATTGCTGAATAGATGTCCTTCTTAAAACACATTCCACTGAGGCAAATTGAGAGAGTTAGTTATCTGAGACAGTAGTGTCAATATGGAAAACTATATGTTGAGGAATTAATACAAATCAACAAACAAATTATAATAAACCAGGGAAATATTATAATAGCTTGTGTATTTTAGAGCTTTAAAAAAATGCTATAGAAGTGGTGGTGTGTCCTTTTAATTAGATTACAGTTATAACAATAATCTAAGTTTGTCTAGAGGTGTGCACAGTGTGTAGCTTTCTTTTATTCTCTAACAGATCAGAACAATCTTTTAAATAACCTATTCTTAAACTCCACTTCAATGTTAAAATTAACTTAATATCTGTCAATAAGATAGTGATCCCAATATGATGGTCAGTGATAATAAACACTTGTATCTAAACAATGTTAGCTAAAAATCCTACAAATATTTGCTATATCACATGTTAAATTCATACCCATATTATGAATGATTGCTCTCACTCCAATTTTAGTTCTTGCCCAAGCAAGGAATGTTTTTGCCTTCACAGGAAAATTTTGCTGACTTTAAGTGGTATTTTCAACAGCTAGGTTAACTATTAATGAGCTGGCAGCTCAGAAGAGTTAGAATCCTGTTATTTTAGATATTATTTGAGCTTGCCATTTTTAAATACATAGCCTGCCCATAGACATATATTCTGCCCCTTGACAAGTGTTGTCACATAGGCAGAATATTTTCCACATCATATGTGATAACATGTACTGCACACTAGTGCCATGTAAAATATTCTCATATCTTTCAAGGTCCCTTCCAATCCCTAACATTCTGTGATTCTGTGATTCTGTGATGTGGAAGAATCCTCACCCTGGTGGAGGACAGGATGCCTCTGCTGGTCAGAGTGGTGTTGTCTCTGGTGGCGCCTGCTGAAAATGGAGTTTATCCTCTCCCAACATGTTGATAAATCATGGAATCATAAAATCATAGAATATTGTGAGTTGGAAGGGACCCACAAGGATCATGGAGTCCAACTCCTGTCCCTGCACAGGGCAAGCCCAACATTCACACCATGTCCCTCAGGGCCTTGGCCAAATGCTGCTGGAATCTTGTCAGGCTTGATGCCATGAATACCTCCCTGGGGAGCCTGTTCCAGGGCTCCACCACCCTCTGCCTCAAGAACCTTTTCCTCATGGCCAACCTCACCGTCCCCTGCCACATCTTCCTGCCATTCCCTCTGCTCCTGGCATTCGTTGGAGGCCAGAGAGAAGAGATCAGTGCCTGCCCCTCCTCTTCCCCTTGGGAGGAAGTTCTGGACCACAACATGCTCACAAACACTGATTTACTGCATCTTCTGAATGGCAATTGGCAGCTGTCCTCCATAAGTCTTGAAACACATTCCAGCTGCCTGATTACCTTTGGCCCCTCTTTCCTCTCTAAGATACTGCTAGAAAACAAGCGTGTAGGTGTCAGCCACTGGAGATCTGACTCCTAGCTCTGTTTTCTGGCAGTCGCTGTTCTTATTTCATGTCCTAGCCCTGATCAGAAATTATTGTTAATGCATGACATGCAGTCACCCTTGTTGTGACTGTTGTGTCACCCTGACACCAGGGCCCGAATGTCAATATTGGATCTGCAACCACCCCTTCTGGCAGTCCTAGAAGTGATTTTGTATTTCAGGAAGTTATGATGCCCATGATGAGCCCAGAGTTCTACATGGCATTGTAAAGCATTTTCCCAATCATGCTAAAGCCACCCCCCCAACCCATGTTCGTGGCCACTGGATAAAAGCAGATACCACCTCTGAATTGTAATCTTTCCCAGCTTCTCTCATAGTATCTGAGGGGATACCATAGCAGTGCAGCTGATACATATCATAGTATCACTGAATGAATGGAAGAGAACTTTCAAGGTCATCCAGTCCAACCCCCCCTGCAGTGACAGGGACATCTTCAACCAGATCAGGTTGCTCAGAGCCCTAGCCAACCTGACCTTGAATGTTTCCAGGGTTGGGGTTTCTATCACCTCTCTGGGCAACCTGTTCTAGTGTTTCCATTGTCATTTTTAAAAATTTCTTCCTTATTTCTGTCCAAATCTACCCGTTTTTAGTTTAGAACCATTACCCTTTGTCCTATCTCCATAGGCCTTACTAAAAATTTTACCCCATCTTTCTTATAGGCCTCCTTTAAGTATTGAAAGATCTCCCTGGAGCCTTCTCTTCTCCAGACTAAACAATCCCAACTCTCTCAGCCTTTCCTCATAGGAGAGATGTTCCATCCCTCTGATCATTTTTGTGGTCCTTCTCTGGATCCACTCCAACAGGTCCATGTCTTTCTTATGCTGAGGTGAGCATATAGTTTAACTATGTTACTTACACACTGCAGGTGTCAGAACACCCACCTCATCTGGCTTATCATAGCTAACAAACTGCCAGATAATAAAAACAGTATTAGCCTACAACTCCACATGAAATGATGATTTGTGGGAATCCAGAGGTGGAATGACATTCTACCCCTTGGCCAGTATTACAGAGTCACAGAATCATAGAATGGTAGAGACTGGAAGGGACCTCAGGAAATCATCTAGGCCAACACCCCTGCCAGAGCAGGATGACCTACAGTAGGTCACACAGGAATATGTCTCCAGAGAAGGAGACTCCACACCCTCCCTGGGCAGCCTGTCCCAGTGTCCTGTCACTCTCACAGTGTCTTGAATGTCTCCAGAGAAGGAGACTCCACAACCTCCCTGGGCAGCCTGTCCCAGTGCCCTGTCACTCTCACAGTGAAAAAGCTTTCCTTATGTTTACACGAAACCTCCTATTCTCCAGCTTGTACCCATTGCCCCCTGTCCTACCGTTGGACATCACTGAGAAGATCCTGGCTCCACCTTCCTGACATTCACCTTTTACATGTTTATAAATATTAATGAGGTGACCTCAGTCTCCTCTTCTCCAAGCTAAAGAGACCCAGCTCCCTCAGCCTTTCCTCAGAAGGGAGATGTTCCTTTCCCTTAATCACCTCTGTGGCTCTGTGCTGGACTCTCTCAAGCAGTTCCCTGTCCTTCCTGAACTGTGGGGCCCAGAACTGGGCACAATATTCCAGATGCGGCCTCACCAGGGCAGAGTAGAGGGGGAGGAGAACCTCTCCTGACCTACTAACCACACCCCTTCTAATGCACCCCAGGATGCCATTGGCCTTCCTGGCCATGAGGGCACAGTGCTGGCTCATGGTCATCCTGCTGTCCACCAGGACCCCCAGGTCCATTTCCCCTACTTTGCTTTCCAACAGGTCTGTCCCCAACCTATACTGGTACATGGAAAATACATGTTGTCCCAGAGACTTTATTTTTTAGGTTTGCTATTGGTGATTGGGTGAGTTGTTATACGTGTGCATTGTTGCTTATCTTTTTTACTGCCTCAATAAAGTTTAATTTATAATATGTTGTCAGACTATGACCGTTTGGACCACAAATGCATGTTTTTGCCTAAGATAACTAACAGAGGGCTGGCAGCCCAGAATAGTCAGAGTCCTATTGTTCTAGATACTATTTAAACTGGTCACTTTTAATGCTATAGTCTGCTCATAAATTCACCAAGATGTTGAACACAATGTATCATCATCTGTAGTAATTTCTTTGATTAACATTTTGTCACTCACCTGTGTTGTTTCGAAATTATACTTAAGCATTTTAAATTTCCTAGTAAACAGAAGACACTTGAAAGGGTAAGGTCCGAGAGATGAATTGCTTTCTCTATTTAGGGAGCTCTGAATTCTGATTGCTAGCTTTTTCCTTACTAGAACAGATGAGAAATCTAAAACACATCCAATAATTGGTTTAGTATTATACAGATTTTTCAATGGATAAATAGATTTGTAGTATCATTTATGATTTAAACTGCAGGTAGCTAAAATGATAGCTATGTTTAGACAAAGGAAATAATTAATTAGAAAAATAAGATTCTCAGCTGGTATAAAATTCCGCTGACTTCACTGGGAATTTTCTGATCTTACTAGCTAAAAATCTATTTTCAAATAATTAAATATCATTCTGGAAACATCAGCTTTCTATCTGCACATTTAAAAGGCATTTTTAACTAATAGACTATAACAAATGGAAACAAAATTGGGACTGACTTCTTATACAGAACCAGTTTATGCTTCCATGTAAATGCCTCTGAAAATTCTCCACAAATGCCAAAGTTTTATTTCTGGATTCTTAGCACTTTCCTTAGCATTCCAGCCTAAGACTCAAATTATTCTATACATTGTGACGTATTTAATTTCTAAATTTCAGCTTGGGGGTTAATTACTCACTGATCACAAGTTCTGTAGTCCATACAATTTAAAAGCAATAAAACTGAAAACCAAGTCAAAATGTCTTTCAGCTCATCATCTTGACAACACCTTAGGCTCTCTTATATTTCTTCCATTAATAGCTTGGCTAATATCTCTGATTTAGTTCTTCCAAAAGTAATAATTGTATATCTAACAAACTTATTGCCAGCTTCCCTGACATCATCCATTTCCCTGGTCTTCACTACCAATATATTTTTCATGTCCTTATGCACCTCCAAGAGATCCAGAGTGTATGATGGTTTGTATTCAAGAAGTTACAGTGAGCTAATTTTTAACATGGATTAAAGAGTCACAGTAAAAAAAAAACAAAACAAAACAAACAAACAAAAAAACAACCCTTTTTTGTAGTAGTGCTTATTCCTTTTTTTCAACATTTTTTCTATTTACTCAGGATGTCCACAGGTCCCCTACTCCCCTCCAAGAAGGAGTTCTACTATTCAGATACGTGATTTGCTTGGGGGCACCAGATCTTATGTGAAAAGGATGAATTACAAAAAGGGGGAAAAACTGTGAGAACCACATTTTAGTTTGGTGCTAGAAAACAGAAAATGAGTTTTTCGTTGCTTCTGATGAAGGATCCTTTTTGTGTTCAGCTGGAAATTCTGATGACATAAAAAAAAATAATGTCAATGGAATCATCAATTCTTGAAAATTAAAAATCCCTTTCTGCACTGAGCACATAGTCCTGGATACATTCAAGTAATCCAGAGGAGCTGATTCTACATTTTGGAGAAGTAGGAGAGGTATGCAACCTGAACACCTGATGCAGTGGTTTTAAAAAGTAGAGGAAAGTATCCCTTCTCTGAAATCTCATGTCGCATTTCCACAAAAATTGAAGATTGATCCTTAATCAGCATGGTACTCATTTGTGAAAAGCAATAAGCTCAGAAATATCCTTTTTATATGTTAATACACCTTGAAGCAGGTTCCTTTTCTATCCTGGTAGCTGTCGTAAAAATCAGCAATGACTTTTTCAAACAATCTTCCCAATTAACTAGAAAAGGGCAACTGAACTGTTAGCTGAACTTCACTGAGCAGATTTTGCTGTAGTAACATTTACTTTGCATTTTGTGTGGCCTTACTCTATGCTTGTTCAATATTAACAAAAAATTTGGAAGAAAATACCACTTTCTATTAAAGAATTGCAAATACAGTGCTATGTATTCTAGTGTATAATGAGAACTACTCTTAGCACGGTAATAGTATAACAGTTAGTTAATCTTTCAACAATGTAAAAAAAAAAAAGTTGATCGACTCTAAAAGTCAAAGTTTAATTTTTCTTGGAAGCCTTTTCAAAAGAAATAAATGACAGCTACACATAGAAAGAAAAAAAAAAAACCTTGGTAGATTTAGATACCATTAGCCTTTATCTGCTCTTGAGAAACCAGCGTAGTTTCTCAGTAGAATGGCTCTACTTTCTTTGCAGGGATTAACAGAATATATCCCCTTTTCTTTTGGTTTTAATTAATCCAATAGTTCCTAGAAAATTCTCACGCCTCTACCAAACACTTGAGGTTGTACTTACAACTGCTATTTCTCTTCAAAACCTGACACGATCCCTCTATCATAATATTTAGTTGATATGTTTACTCTATATTTACCAGACTGCGTATGTCCAAGAGACTGACATGCAGAAAACCTGCAGTGCGGTACACATCTAACCAAATTAGTACATTCCTGAGAATGACCAATGATGATACAAAGCTGGGAGGAGTGGCTGACACACCAGAAGGCTGTGCAGCCATTCCACGAGACCTGGACACACTGGAGAGTTAGGTGGAAAGGAACCTGATGAGGTTCAACAAGAGCAAGTGCAGAATCCTACACCCGGGAAGGAATAACTGTATGCATCAGTAGAGGTTAGGGCTGACCTGCTGGAAAGGAGCTCTGAGGAAAAGCACCTGGGTGTGCTGGTGGGCAGCAGGTTGGCCATGAGCCAGCAGTGTGCCCTGTGGCCAGGAAGGCCAACAGTATCCTGGGATGCATTAAACAGAACCTGTCCAGCAGGTCGAGGGAGGTTCTCCTCCCCCTCTACTCTGCCCTGGTGAGGCCACATCTGGAGTATTGTGTCCAGTTCTGGGCTCCCCAGTTCCAGAGGGACAGGGATCTTCTGGAGAGAGTCCAGTGGAGGCCACAAAGATGATGAGGGGCCTGGAGCATCTCCTGTATGAGGAGAGGCTGAGAGAGCTGGGACTCTTCAGCCTGGAGAAGAGAAGATTGAGAGGGGATCCTATCAATGTCTATAAATACCTGAAGTGTGGGGGCCAAATGGATGGGGCCAGGTTTTTTTCAGTAGTACCCAGTGACAGGAAAAGGGGCAATGGGCACAAACTGGAACAATGAATGTTCTATACAAACCTAAGGAAAAACTTTACTGTGAGGGTGCCAGAGCCCTGGGACAAGCTGCCCAGAGAGGGTGTGGAGTTTCCACCTCTGGAGATGTTCAAAACATGCCTGGATGCTTTTCTGTGCAATCTGTTGTAGAGAACCTGCTTTAGCAAGGGGGTTCGACTAGATGATGTCCTGAGGTCTGTTCCAATCCCTACCATTCTGGGATTCTGTGCCTTGATTACTTTAGGAGTCTATGGTAGAGACTATGCAAAATAGCCTATGCAAAATCTTTTTCAGAACAGTGAGCCATGTGGATAAATATGTCCTAAAATTGAGGTGGATATTCTTTTTACATTTAAATAAGTAAATCAGTGTTCACTGATTCTTGTCATTGAAAAGCCCATATTTAAAAGTGTTGTAAATTGGAAGCATTCTTGAATCAGAATGTATTTCTATCAAATGTAATCTACCTGTACCTTATTAAATATTTTTGTGTTAGAAGGTTCTTTGTAATGTTAGAATAACAGATGTGATTATTCATTGATTCTATCATCTATTCCATTAGCAAGGAGGTATAAAGATATATCATTCAACTCATTTGCATGGAAATACATAACAACACAATGTGGAACAAGGATAGTGGATAATGTTTCATATTAATATAGTTTAATAGGCTGTGTTGGGTTTGGGGGTGGGGAATTTTTGGTAGTGGGGGAAGGGGCTATAGTGGTGGCCCCTGTGAGAAGCTTCTTGAAGCTCCCCTGGCTCCAAGGCGGACCTGCTTCCAGCCCAGGCTGAGCCAGTTAGTGATAGTGAAATGCCTCTTCAAATACATACTTGTCCTGGATTTTGCTAGGACAGGGTTAATTTTCTTCTTAGTACACCTGGAATCAACTGCCCCAGGGGTGAAAACGCAGCCCCTCCATTTGCCATGGATGATCCAGACTGCCTTGGAGTAGGGTGGAGCTCCAGAACACCTGCAATACATTGGTGACATCATCGTGTGGGGAAGTACTGAAAACGTTGTTTTTGAGAAGGGGAAGAAAATAATCCAAATCCTTCTGAAAGCCAGTTTTGCTATAAAATGAAGCAAGGTAAAGGGACCTGCACCAAAGATCCAGTTTTTAGGAATAAAGTGGCAAGATGGATATCAACAGATCCACATGGATGTGATTAATAAAATAACAGCTATATCTTCACCAACTAAAAAAGAGGAAGCACAAGGCTTCTTAGGCATTGTGGGTTTCTGGAAAATGCACATTCCACATTACAGTGAGACCGTGAGCCCTCTCTACAAGGTGACTCGAAAGAAGAATAATTTCACATGGGGTCCTGAGCAACAACGAGCTTTTGAACTAATCAAACAAGAGATAGTCCATGCAATAGCTCTTGGGCCAGTCCAGACAGGACAAGATGTTAAAAACATGCTCTACACCGCAGGCGGACACAATGGACCAACCTGAAGCCTCTGGCAGAAAGCACCAGGGGAGACTCGAGGTTGACCCCTTGGGTTTTGGAGTCGTGGATACAGAGGATCTGAAGCCCACTGTACTCCAACTGAAAAAGAGATATTGGCAGGGTATGAGGGAGTTCGAGCTGCTTCAGAAGTGATCGGTACTGAAGCACAGCTCCTCCTCGTGTCCCGACTGCCCGTGCTGGGCTGGATGTTCAAAGGGAGCGTTCCCTCTACATACCATGCAACTGATGCCACATGGAGTAAGTGGGTCACAGTGATCACACAACGGGCTCAAACTGGAAGCCCCAGTCACTCAGAAATTTTGGAAGTGATCATGAACTGGCCACAAGGCAAAAATCTTAGAATGTCACCAGATGAAGAGGTGACATGTGCTGATGAGGCTCCACCATATAATGAATTACCAGATGATGAGAAAAAATATGCCCTGTTCACTGATGGCTCCTGTCATATTGTAGGAAAACATCGAAAGTGGAAAACTGCTGTGTGGAGCCCTACCCAATGAGTCACTGAGGCTGCTGAAGGAAAAGGTGAATTGAACCAGTTTACAGAGGTAAAAGCCACCCAACTGGCCTTGAACATTGCTGAACGAGAAAGATGGCAAATGCTCTACCTCTATACAGACTCATGGATGGTGGCAAATGCCCTTTGGGGGTGGTTACAGCAACAGAAATAAGCAACTGGCAGTGCAGAGGCAAATCTATCTGGGCTGCTGAATTATGGCAAGACATTGCTGTTCGGCTAGAGAGAGTGCCCAAAAGTCAAGCCACTGACGGACATCAAAATAATCAACAGGTGGACAAGGCTGCTAAGATCAAAGTGTCTCAAGTAGACCTAGACTGGCAACTCAAGGGTGAAAAAATTTTTGCCCGCTGAGCCCATGATGCTTCAGGCCATCAAGGAAGAG
>NW_010331032.1:0-516 GCF_000700745.2 Antrostomus carolinensis | reverse complement strand
CCTACACGTGCAGTGAGTGTGGGAAGAGCTTTAACAGAAGATCCTCCCTCCTCTACCACCAGCGCATCTACACTGAGGAGAAGCCCCACACTGGGGAGAAGCCCTACAAGTGCAGCGACTGTGGGAAGAGCTTCAGGCAGAACTCCAAGCTTCTCATCCACCAGAGAAGCACGCCAACATTGGTGGGGAGCACGGGGAGAGCTTTGCAGACAGCACAGCGCTGGTGACCCACGGGCACAGCAACGGTGGGGAGAAGCCCTACAAGTGTGATGAGTGTGGGAAGAGCTTCAAGCTGAGCTCATCCCTCACCAGCCACCAGCGCATCCACACTGGGGAGAGACCCTACAAGTGCAACGACTGTGGGAAGAGCTTCAAGCAGAACTTCCATCTTCTCAGCCACCAGCGCATCCACACCGGGGAGAAGCCCTACAAGTGTGAGGACTGTGGGAAGAGCTTCAGGCAGAACTCCAAGCTTCTCATCCACCAGAGAATCCACACTGGGGAGAGACCCTACAA
>NW_010331031.1:0-16658 GCF_000700745.2 Antrostomus carolinensis | reverse complement strand
CAACCCAATCTATTCTATGATTCTATGACCTCAGGTATTTAACCCCTGATACAGAATCAGTAGAACTCCTTTCAAAATCATATGGCACAATGCACTGCTTTTGCCTTTAGCTTGGTGATTAATCTTCAATTCCTTTTCTCCTGTCTGATTCTAAGCTGCCATGAGCTTTCCTATTCAAAGCCATAATTAGGTAAGAAGGAGACATGTTTGGAAGGTGTGTGTTGTGGTTACACAGCACTAGATGCAGAGGTCACACAAGATTGGTGTTAGGACTTTCCAAGTTGTTCTTCTGCTTCTTGCTCCTGTTGCAAGAGGTTTTTTAGTCTATTTCTGAAAAATGTTACCCAATGTCACAGGTGGCATCATGCCAGCCTGTCCCAGCTAGATTCTGACAGAGGTTCCAGACAAATGTACAGAGCCTACAAAAAGATAATTCTTGTGGATGCAACTTTGGACAATTTTCCACTGTCACTTTTTGTGGGGGGAGGATAGAAAGTGATGGAAATAACAAATAATAAAATTCTGTTAGTACTTTTTGTTTGTTTGTTTGCTTTCTCATGGTGAAGCAGTAGATGTTGAACAGTTGAGAAGCTGCTGTTGAGGTAGAGCAGAAAGAAAGGCTTCAAAGCCTTTGTGCAAAATCAGAAAATATTGCTTTTTTTTTTTTTTCCTTTCATAAGTAGAAGGAATATACCTATTGCCCAGCCACATTAAAGTTGTGTCTTTTCATAAGCATACTTTGTAATTTTCATTCTACAGTCCTGATGTAAATAGAGGAAAAAAGGAGTAATGTGTACTGTTAATGAGATATTAAGAAGTTATACCTTAATGCCAAATATTAAATGTGATGATTATTATAACCCTGTTTTGATTTGTCATGTTGTAGCATTCTAAATGACTCCTGGTCTTAATCCTTTGGAGTTTTGAGGTAATAAATTTTATAACCCTGCAAACCAGGGAACTGTAATAAAAATGCAGAGGTTCCAGCCTTCTTGTATGAAAAAAGACAGCAACATTTCCACTGAAATTAGATTGGAACAGGCTCCAAGATGGATGTCTGCTTACACATGGAACAATTACAACAAAGAAATACCTAATTAGATAACTTATATTTATAGTCTTGTAGTCCTCTGTGCAATCCTCATAAATGCAACATGAGCTTTATACAATGATAACAGCAATAGAAAAGTAACAGAGTAAAGAATCACTTGAGATAAATAAGGTCAACAGTTGAATCAGCAATTTGCTCTAGGCCATTAGGTATGTTAGCTGCTGATGGATAGCTCTTCAGGGAGAGGTTCTTAGAAATTCTGTCCTCAAGATCTAAACATGAGGCAAATAAAAGCAGCCAAATGAGTTAACTTTGTCCAGTTGCCTTCTGTTGGCTGAAGCTTATGCTAATTCATAGCAATGGCATAATTTCTGTTCTCAGGTTGAGGTGAGGAATTACTTTAGCCATAGGAGTACATTGTCTTGTCATCTTTAGTTGTAATGAGTTTGTTACTCATAGAAACGTGCTAGCTTAGTAGTCAACTAAGTTCTGTGCTTTCTAAAAGGTGTATTTTCATTATCTCAGTGCTATGGGCGGGGTAGGTGTCACTGTTGTAAGCTGCTTTGATTCACAAGGGGTTTTGTTCTATTACATTAATGATACTTTATAAAATGGAAATACATCAGCTGCTACCTCACAAGACTGCATTTGTTTCTTCCACAGCTACACTGAATTAATAGCTCAGTCAATCAGTCTGAAAAAGAAACCTAAGCGTCTGTCTTCCTTTGTCATTTCCAGATAATCCATATCTAAAGCTAGAAATGCTTTGTATTGATGAATACATTATTTTGCACTTTGAATATCATCACAGGTTTACTACTCCCATCCTCTCCATGAGTTATTCACTGTTACATCCAACTTTATTTTGATAATTTCTCCTGATTGACACATTTTACAAGTCCATTTCTTTTTTCCCCGAAAATTGTTAACATTAACCAACTAATATTAGTTCTGAGACTCATCCTTGGAGGAGTACTTGAAAAACTTTCTTCCAGTGCAGTGCTAGTCATCGTTATTTTTCTTTAGTTAATTCTTTACACAATTTACAATTCTTGTACTGCAACCTGCCTTTTACAGCTGAACTAATGATTTTTGTTGTAGTGCTATATTAAACATACAGTAATTTATCGGAACTTAGTTTCAATTTCTTTTGTTTATAAAGCAACTATTGCATTAGTCTGGAACAATCAATTTTCAATAAAATTCAACACAAATTTACAAAAATTCCATTAACTTAGATGCCTGTCTTTTATACACAAGTTTTGAAGGATAGAGTTTTGGTCAACTGAAGTCAGGCTAAACTGTGATTAAATTTGTTTGTTTAATGTTATTGCTTTCTTTTTCTCTTATTTTCTCTTCCTTCTTTAAAGAGAGAGGCAAAAGATGTATAATTTTCCTGTTATTATATGTTGCCTTTCTGCTCATAATTTTACTATAAGTTCCTGTAAGTACATTCCTTGTTCATTTTTAAAGCACATTTAATTTGGGGATTTTGCTTATATCTCAGGATATGGGTTCACTATCCTTTATTTCCACTGGCGTTCTTATCTTTGATCAAGAGCAATGCCCTTGCTGCTTTTTTCAGTGCCGAAGGGTATTCATTTGGGTTTGGGACCATGCCTGACATTATCTTTAATCTCTGTGCCATTCTTAGTAGATGCTATTCCTTAGGTTTGGATCGGGTTTAATTTTAACCCCAGTACCTTCCTAGCAAAAGTTCTGACACTTCTTTGGTAATTCCTTCCCTGCTGACAGAAGAGTAAGTAGAAACATTCCTTCAGCATTTCTCTCTTACTTTTGTCAAATTATGCTACCTGGAGAGAAATTGAAGTGTGAAGGAGAGGCAAGGACAACAGTGGGACTGTGTGAAATTTCGAGACCTATTGTCATCATTGTGCTTGCTAGCTGCTACTCATTGATATTAAATTAGATGGCTATCTCTTAACAAAAAAAATAGTATGTTCTCTAATTTACTTATAGCAAGGAATCATTAAAGTAAGAGGAAGATATCTGAGGAAAAACTTGTCAATGCCTTTAAAGGGAAACTTTAAAAAGTGCTATCTAAAGTCATCAGTAACAGACTGAAAACTTAAACAACTTGTTGGCATGGAAGAATTATGTAGAATCTATGCAAATCTCAAAATCCTAGAGAAGTCCCTCAAATATGTGATTGAAATGAAGGGCTTTTCAGTCTCTGTGAGGGTCAAAAAATACAGATAATTTTGGAGGGTCATATGAGATAATGAGTTCTAATATTGAAGTTGTGGAATTAATTATTTGGAGACTATATTCCACTGGTAATCTCTTTTATTAATTCTACTGGGTCTCCTTTTTCTGTTTTATATGATTTACCTGTTCCCTGAAATGTAAATCCCTAACAAGGGGGAATGCTTTGTCCACACCTCAGTAACACTGCAATTAAAATTATTGATGTAATACAACTATCCTACTGTAACAATGACTCCATGATAAAGTAAATGAGATGACCTCATTGGTATAAAAAAACCCCTCTGTTGCTCAGTACACTTTCATATCAGCAACTGCAAGAGGATTTCTGAAACTTGTGTACTTTCTTCCATAGGGTGACTTTGAACTGATTGTTATTCAATTTCATTTGGTGTTCAGTAAGGAAAAACAAAACCATAGCTACAAAGAACAGGAGTGGTGTTAACTAGTGGTAGGCATACTGATCCATACTAAGTATATGCAAACTGAAAATCAGTGTAAGAATAATTTTTACAAAGAGACAAAGGAAAAAAAGAATTTGCCTGTCTTCATTGCATTGCCCTATTTCTCAGCTAGCCAGAAAGAGCAGGACAAACTTCATCCTAAACTGATGCAATTTTACAAATCCTTCTGCCAGCTCAAATTACTTTGGGCTGCCTTAACACTAGACAGCTGTTTTTAAATCTTCTGTTTCCTTACCAGCCCAAGAGCCATGATGGCCTTAAAGGAGTAATATTGTCTTCTGGTTGACAGAGCCTGATCTGATCCCAGATATCCCACGACTCTCACTTTTCTGCTATTAAGTTCACATAGTTGCTGCTACCACTCTACTTACTTTCCCTTTAAATCCAGCCAGCTGTCTGTCAGTCTCGAGTTTTAATACATCTATATCGTTCCAGTATTTGGTACATACAACAACACTGGCTTTGCAGAAAGCTGCCAGCAGTTCAGGTTCTGAGAGAGCTGAAGAACATGCTAAATAATGGCAGTGTAAATGTATTATTCAAACATAACTTATTTTTTTTCGTTGCTGCTTGCTGTCACCTGAAAAAGGAATCAAATTTAAAACACGTGGAATAACACTACTGCAATTAGATATTGTTAAAATATTAATAACAAGTAGTTTAAAAATGTGTTGTGTAGACACTGCTTTTTTTTTTTTTTTTTTTAAACATTTGGTATGTAATTCAAATTTCCGGAGACTGTAAGAAATCTGGGAATCCTAAAGTAAGAGTGTGCACTTTACCAAGAATGTATTAGTGTTGTCTGTCCAATCATACTTAAAAAAAAAAACCCAAAACAATCATGATACCATGTCTTATGAGAATATTAGCTGCATCCCAAGAACAATATACTTTGGCAGATGGTCGACAAACAAACATTTTATTTATACAAGGGACCTGTCAGTGCAGGTTTGAGCAAATTTTGTATTGTGGGTGCAATAGTGCTGACTGATACAGGACTTGACCTGCCTTGAAAGGACTATTTCTTAGCAATAAGTTCCAAATATGTTTTTTTGGGGAATTTTTTGTGGGTGTTTTTTTTTGTTTGTTTTGCTTTGGTTTGGTTTCTTTGGCCCTGCCTTATCTCCTGTCTTCCAAAACTGAGTCATGGCCTAGCTGCAAGAATAGAGCTCTTCTAATTGAAGAAATTGATCCAAGGGAACACACTGAGCCTGCTGATGGACCAGATAGAGGTCTGGGCAGGTATTTCCTAGGCAAACATGCCTCACTCTGTGTGTGTTTGTGTGTGCATGAGCAAGATGGCTGGAGCATAGCAGTAGCTTCAAGCAAAGACCAGTCTGGCAAAGTCAGAGAAAGTGACAGACTGGTGGAGCCAAGCTCTGCCTTCCCTGAGACAGGAACAAGCACCAGAAAAAGCCCTAGATCAAGGGGATCCTGTATCCTCCCCCTGCCAGGCAGAAGGCAGTAGCTTACAGGAAAGGAGTCTCTCAGTGGTCTGTACTGGGACCAGTACTGTTTAATATCTTCATCAATGATATAGTGGGATCAAAGGTACCTTCAGCAAGTTTGCAGATGACACCAAGGTAAGTGGTGTGGTTGACATGCCTGAAGGATGGGTTGCCATCCAGAGGGACCTGGAAAAGGTCAAGAAGTGGGCCCCTGTGAACCTTATGAGGTTCAACAAGGCCAAGTGCAAGGTCCTGCACCTGTGTTGGTGCAACTCCTGGTATCAATACAAGCTGGGGGGCGAAGGATTCTCCCTGTGGAGAAGGACTTGGAGGTCCTGGTGGATGAAAAGCTGGCTGTGAGCCGGTAACGTGCGCTCACAGCCCAGAAAGCCAACTGTTTTCTGGGCTGCGTCAAAAGAAGCATGGCCAGCAGGTTGAGGGATGTGATTCTGTCCCTCTACTCTGCTCTGGTGAGACTCCACCAGTACTATGTCCAACTGTGGAGTCCTCAGCACAGGGAAGACATGGACATGGATCCATTGGAGTGGGTCCAGAGGAGGGCCACAAAAATGATGAGAGGGATGGAACGCTTCTGCTATGAAGAAAGGCTGAGAGAGGTGGGGTTGTTAAGCCTGGAGAAGGTTCCAGGGAGATCTTATTGCAGCCTTTCAATACTAAAAGAGGACCTATAAGAAAGATGGAGACAAACCTTTTAGTAGCACTTGTTGCGATAGGACAAGGGGTAATGGTTTTATACTAGAAAAGGGTAGATTTAGACTAGATATCTAAAGGAAGAAATTTTATTATGATGAGGGTGGTGAAACCCTGGAACAGGTTACCCAGATTGGTGGTAGAAGCCCCATCCTTGGCAACATTCAGGGTCAGGTTGGACAGGGCTCTGAGCAACCTGATCTAGTTGAAGATGTCCCTGCCCACTGCAGGGGAGTTGGACTAGTTGACCTTTAAAGGTCCCTTCCAACCCAAACCATTCTATGATTCCATAATTCTATGAAACCAGCTGGTGGATACAGGAGAGTTTTTTTCCTATATTTGGGAAAAAAAATAGAATCTAGTTCTTCTCTTCCACTTGCCACAGGGTCACAGAATCACAGAATTGTCTAGACTGGAAAAGACCTTCTAGTCCAATCATTAACACTGACAAGTGTCCTAAAGCACTATATCTAGGTGACTCTTCAATCCCTCCAGAGATGGGGACTCCACCACAGCCCTGGGCAGCCCATTCCAATGCCTGATAACCCGTTCAGTAAAGAAATTCTTCCTAATATTCAATTTAAACTTCCCCTGGTGCAACTTGAGGCCATTTCCTCTTGTCCTGTCACTTGTTACTTTGCTGAACAGACCAACTCCCACCTCTCTACACCCTCCTTTCAGGTAGTTGTAGAGAACAAGAAGGTCTCCCCTCAGCCTCCTTTTCTCCAGGCTAAACAACCCCAGCTCCCTCAGCTACTCCTCATCAGACGTAGGCTCTAGACCCTTCATCAGCTTTGTTACCCTTCTCTGGACATGCTCCAGCACCTCCGTGTCCTTCTTTTAGTGAGGTCTCTTGTATCGTCAAGATAGGAGATCCCAGAGGTATCTTGCCAGGGCTTATGTCTTTCCACTAATTAATAGCTATCCCTGGATTTTTGTTTGCTAATTGAATTTGCAGGCACTTATCATTTATCTTATGTTTTGAACTCTCCATCAGTCTTTCACCTGGTATTGCAGTTCAGTCACCTGGGAAAAGGTAAGATATAAAATTGGTTGATATTGAAAGGCTGCCCTTGTTGCTGATGTGATTTTATCAGGCGGTATTGACTGATCACTTAGAAAGCAAAATTACTGGCAGCTTCTCTACAGTCAACATACTTCTCTGTGGCAAATTTATTGCTGTGCTGGAATACCCAAGCTATATTTAGAAAAGGTGGTTCAGAAAACTGTACAGCAGCATTTTATCCAAGCAAATTAGTACCTCTGTGACATGGACTGACAGGTTTGCTCTTGGCAACTCACTAAGAGATTGCTGCAGCATAATGAAATGGGCATACATCTTTCTTTAAGTATTTTACACTGAAGTTGGAGTTCACCTGTTGGGATAGTGCTCAGACAGAATATTCAGCTCTGTAGCACAAGAAAGTCTTTTGATTCGTTGATATAAAAAATAGAAAATAGATATAATCCTATAATAAGCTAGTTTATTGTGAAGAAATAGCGTTACGTTTTCCACTTAAAAACCTCTTAAAAGTTTCTTGGTCTTTTATACTTCAACTTTTTTTAGCATATGGCAAAGTTATTACTCTGCAGTAAAGAAAAGAAAAAACCCTAGATTGCTTTAAGTCAGTAGGTCATGCACGTTGTTTTGGTAGATGTCTGGTTTTATCTCTTCAGCAAAAGATAAATATTGTTACACTTCAATCTATCTTTTGAAGCCAGAGTTAACAAATCTGATCCCATCTTCAGTGTGGAGTATCTTCTGTCTTCAAAGTGCATGGTGTGTAAAGTTGTGGGGGTCAAACTGTTAGTAATTGCAGTCATGAATTCTGAAACCACATTCTAAGTGTTTATACAGGTATATAAAGCAGGGCAAATTGGCCTTCAGTAGGCTAAATCTACTTTATTTGGCAAAAGTAACATATTATTTAATGCTCTGTTGTGCATGATGGCAGTGCCTGGTGATTTGTTTGGGGGTGGGGTGCACTGCGGGGGGAGACAGGAGTTTTTCTGCCCTCTTGCCATGTTGAAGACTGTCAAGGATCCTGTTCTCCATCGGCGATATGGAGAGCCCTGGAGATTTTGCATCCTGATGTGAAATATCAAAAGCCTGTATGCTGTTCTCTGATCTTGACTTCACAAGACAGCTGGGAAAGCACTTTTTTGCACTTTAGTTTTACTCAGTCAGAAAGTATTTGCCAGTATGGCAACACAGTACAGGAAAAGGACCTTATTAATTCAGGCATCTAGTTTAAAGAGAGGCAGACTCTAATATGTACGTGGTATAATGACCACTCACGCCCTTCCTGAAGTTTTACCCTTGAGCAACAAAAATTAAAATTCATCAGTGTGGAAGAAAGTGTGACACAATGGGTATAAGATATTTGAGTGTGGTGGGATAGTGAAACCAGTTTGGAAAAGATTCGTATTTCATTATTTCTCCGACTTCATAATTCTCTTCGATCTTTAATGAGGGCCTGTGAATGAATTCAGAAATAGGTTCTGAGACAGACAGACTCTCATTCTCCCTCCACTTCAATCTCAGAAAGCACAAGCCATCTGAGAACTGGACTGCTTTTTACTTCAAGAGGAAGAAATTGGTAAGGTTTAGATCAACCAGAAGAATAAGAAGAGTGTCTGGAGGGGGGATAATGCTCAGATCCTCAAAGGGCCACTTAGTACCAGCATGAATCCAAGATACTCTCTTGTGCTCAGAACAGGCTGGTAATGTGGTACAGTTCCGAAACGCTGAAATAAATAGGAAAGGAATCGATTGTGCAATTTTTACTTCTCTATTAGCTTAAAACAGAACATCTTCAAACAAAGTGTTTGCTGAACCACGTATTTGTATACGTCAATGGGTGCATAACAACAATATACTTCAGTTTCAGAAAACAGCAGAGGGGGACAAATAAAGTACTCCATAGCCCAGCTGGCAAATTTTAAGCATCCCTTTGCTATATTATGGTTTGGTTGGCGTGTCTGTAGTCAGGATTGTGAAGCAACAGCTGTACAGATGCTTCTTTCTGTTAGCAGCAATAGAAAGTTTGTGCCAGGTGGGATCGATGGCTGAATCCTTGATGCCAGCGTAATACGTAAAATAAAGAAATTCCCCTAACTGTCTGTTGTGTTTTGCCACTTGGATCCTGCTCTCTCTGACTTCTTAAATTTAAGACGGATCCTTCCTGCTTCACAGGTGACTAAATATAAGAGCAAGCAGGAAGCACTAGCTGCATATCACATAGCAGAGTAACTGATATGGTCCTCGTGCTGCCGAGGTCCCATGGCACAACCTCCCCAGCTCTGCTCCTGCAGCATGCAGGGCCAGCCTGCGCTGGTGGGGTGCAGTCAGGGAGAGTTACACCCCCCATTTGCTCCATTGCTGAATTTCTTATGGTGACTGGGAATCCAGGTCAGAGCCAAGGGTCAAGCTATGCTGAAATTTGTGTAATCAGAGAAAAGGTCATCATCCCCAGGGCATCACAGAGTAAGCAGCAGATCAAATTGCACTGTGCCCTGTATATGTCTGAAGAAAAATACCACCTGATGTTTCGTTTGACTTTTTGCTATTACAGTTGAGTAATCCTACCACTAACATCACTGTCTGTTCGTACAGAATTGCATATGAGATTGGTAAAATGTTTGTTCTTGAATTATTTTGACTACCGTGTCACAGTTACAGGTCACAGAATGGTAGGGGTTGGAAGGGACCTCTGGAGATCATCTAGTCTAACCCCCCTGTCAGAGCAGGGTCACCCAGAGCAAGTTGCACAGGACTGCATCCAGACAGGTTTTGAATTTCTTCAGACTCCACAACCTCTCTGGGCAGCCTGTCCCAATGCTCTGGCACCCTCACAGTAAAGAATTTTTTCCTCATGTTTAAGTGGAACCTCCTGTGCTTCAGCTTGTGCCCATTGCCTCTTTCCTTGAAAGGAAAATGTTTCTGTACTCAAAGTGAACTTCTGTTATGAAGATCAGTTTGACTGAGTTGTTTAATTTTATCACATTTGCTATTTCATCTTTCAAATGGGGAAGCAAACAGAAAAGATCCCTGGTTACTGTGATGACTTATTGAGACCTCTGCCTGCCTGGGTATCTTTTTACCATAAAAGAGTTTTGATTTAAAAATAGAAAGAATAATGCTTCAGGTGTTTATTTTGATGCTACTTCTCTGCTTTTGACATGGGTTAGCCATAATGCTCTTGTGGCATTTCTCTGGCAAAAGCTGCCTAAATGAATCTCTCCTGACTTTTGGTAAGTCTTCAGAAGCTGTCAGCGGGGAATGGGATACTTCTTCCTTTCTCTGGCTGGAAGATGTGTGTGTGTCTCTACTTTATTCAGTAGCACCCAGTGACAGGACAAGGGGCAATGGGCAAAAACTGGAACACCAGAAGTTCCACATAAACTTAAGGAAAAACTTCTTTACTGTGAGAGTGATGGAGCACTGGAATAAGCTGCCCAGAGATGTTGTAGAGTCTCCATCTCTGGAGATGTTCAAAACCCACCTGGACGCTTTCCTGTGCAACCTGCTGTAGGGAACCTGCTTTGGCAGGGGGGTTGGACTAGATGATCTCCTGAGGTCCCTTCCAACCTCGACCATTCTGTGATTCTGTGATATTTTTTAAATTGCTCCTAAAGTATGAGTAACTATTTTTCCAAATATTATGACCACTTTTTGTTGTTGTTTGGGTTTTTGTTGTTGTTTATTTTTTTTAATTATATTATTTAGTTAGACTCTAAACTGAAGAAATTAAGAGTAAGCATTTGTGTGTGGATGTACTTTGTGTTTCTTATTCATCATAGCAGTCTTGAGCAGTTTGTTAATGTAACTGTTGATAGTTTGCAGAGGAGTAAGAGGGGTGTTACAACATGGTAGAATAAATTATTTTTTAACTTATTTTCCTACCTACATAGCTATGTAAGTTAGAAATCAACATTTATTCACAGATGTTGAGTGTAGATTATAGAAGTCATCACAAAAGAGTATTTATATCATCATCTTGCACCTTTTCCTTACTTTAAGATAGGTAAATAAGTTATAAAAAAGAGAGTATAGGTATCTGAGGAAAACATGACACAGTATCTTATTTTACATGAAAAAATATGCAAAAAAAAAAAAGTTAAAATTTTATATTGGATGGCTCTGTGGAACTAAAAGGATTTTGATGCATCTATGAACAATACAGACATAATTGAATATCATGTCACACTCGGATTCATCAAGCAGCTTGCATTCTGTCTAAAAGCTCAATGTTATTTACTTTTATCACAAGATCTTCAGCGTCTTTGAATGGACTCAAGGACACAAAAGTGTGTTTCTTTGTTTTTAACAAATAGCTATTTAAGTAAGTGGTTTTGGTTTTTTTCTCTCAGTTATGCACTATTCTGCCCAATATTATGAGTTTTACATAACTACTTATTAAAGTTCTGTGTAGTGATTCTGAAAAAGTAAATGAAAATGTACAAAGAGGTAAAAATAATATGAATATATGTAAAGATTATTGTATTTTAAAACTGTGTTTTAGGTGTGTGTGCTTTTACATATAAGGCAATTTAGCATCTAACAATACATTTATTAATAGTAGGCTATACTTAAATATGCAGTTTGGCTATGCATACTGATACACACACATAAATATTATCATGTATGTATAAAACAAAATCCTCCTCTTAATAAAATCAGAGATAATCTCATACTGTTTTCAGTGGAGGACTACTTTTCCTCCCAGACCTGTAACATTTCAACTCAGAGTACACAAATGACATAAATGCCTAAGTGTAATATACTATGTAAGGCATGTTCACTTATGGAAGTAACAATACTTATTACTCTGAGTATTTAAAGTAAAAATCTCTTATAGGGAAACATTTAAATGTATGTCTAAATTTTTGTCATACATTTTATCCATTCCATATTTCTTTTCTGCTGTAGTCCTAGTCAGAAGGCCAATTGAAGTGCCTCATCAAGTGAATTCTCTTTTCTGCCACTTTATTATCTTTCAGAAGGAAAATCTTTATCAGCGACAGGATCTGTAGAAGCCAGCCTTAGACCATTAGCTCTTCATATATCCTTCAGCTTCACCCCATGCCTGCTTTGTAGCTAATGGCATTCTAGATAAGCATCTTTCAGTTCTGTGTTTTAATTAATGATCATTCTTGCCATTATCAACTGTCTACTTCATGAGTATATGTGAGAGCTTTGCCACATACCATCAGTCAAATGCTCTGTATGTGTTTTTGCTCCCACACACTGTGACAGTATTTAATGTAACCCTGCGTAACTTCCTACCTTGTCTGAATAATTAATAGACCATCACATTTAAGAGTCTGCCTACGCATGAGATTCTGTATGAGTCCTTTTTGTGGTCAAAAATACAGTTCTCATCTGGAATAAAAGGGCCCCTTATGTCACTCATCACAACGGGGCGAAATGCTTAACATCTATTAAACTGATCAGCTGTTGCATCAGAACTGCTGTTTAAGATCATTTTGTGCTGAATATCGCAAGATTCATGATGAAAGTATGTAAAAGTCCCTGCATGTTTGCTTTTTTCTTGTACATTATCAGTTTTCTACCTACCCCTTTCAATCTGAATTGCTGACGCTGTTCTGGTCTCAGTCACTACTCTGAAAATATTTTGAATACTGGAATGAGACAGAATATTTACCAGTTTGTCCTCTATCTCCTCTTCCCTTTAATCAGTGATATATATAGGAAAAAGAAAAAAAAGAAAAAAAAAGAAAAAGTAAATAATTCTGTTACTTGTTTCTTTTTGAGAGCAACTTGTCAATTTATTTTTGTGTCTGCATGTGTGTGACTGGGAATGGAAAGGAATCTTTTATTTATTCTGTGAAAAAAAAAATATTTCCTTTTACTGACATTGGAATTAAATGTAGAAATAGTGTGAGACTGATGAAGAAAAAGACAAAGCAAAAGATTAAGAAAATTTATTTTCTCTTTTTAAATGAAATAATTTCTCATGGGAACATATGAATGCTTTAATTGCAAAGCAAAAGTATCTTCACAGAAGTTGACGTTAAAGTGAGAGGTTTCTGAAATGAAGCACCCACTCGCCATGTACTGAAACACAGTAAGAAACTTGAATTTTGGTGAGGGAAGGACAGTTTGCATTCTGAAGGACAATGAAACTGGACTTACCTACTTCATTTAGGTAAACAAAAGCTTTTATTTACTGAAGTGGTAATTAGATCGAGGCCTGAACACCTGTAATGTCAGACAGCACTTAAAAGTACAATCAAAAATTTAGCATATTTAGCAATTAAATATAACTAAGATATTGCAAACATTCATGAGCCATTAGAATGATGACAAATGGGTTATTATATTCAGAATGGGATTAGTCTTGCACATAAATGTACCATATGGTACAAAGTGAAAAGTGAGTAGTACACGGGGATCTTTTTGAATATAAAATTTAAATACATATATGTAGACACCCATAATGTCTAAAATATATTAATACATAAAGGCGTATATTTCATATAAAGTGTGTGTTGAATATTGTTATAGAAAATGAAAGTGATAGATATATTCTGTTTGTTACTTAGGTAGAGAGCATGATATAGTAAAATCTGTGTCTAAAATAAGCTCATTAATGAACATGTGTAGCAATTATGTAACTTCTACCCTCAGTAGATTTAGCCTTCAAAACAAAATATGCTTGATTTTACGTACATTAATAATATTCCTAGTGACAGGTAAACATGAATGTTAATGGATATGGAACATTTTTTTTAATATATATTTTTCGTTCAAGAGCTACCAGAGATGATAAACACTTGCTCATCAAATGCAGCTTAGAAGTCTCTGCAGTTTACACCACTGTCTGAATGAAACTGTAAACACCACTGTTCTGGCAAGGAATTTAAGGATGAAATACCAAATCCTTTGTTTTCTAAATGGTGAAACTTTCTCTTTCAAAAGGTTTCCAGTTCTGAGGCCCATGTAGCTGGGTTTCCATGTCTTGCTAGGCACATCTTGGTTTGTTCATGGCAATTACTAAAAAACTCTCTAAATGGTGTAGAAGTGCTTTTTAAAAATATTGCGGAAAAACTCTTGGTGTGATTACTTCTGCAACTTAATGGCTTAAGGAAGGTGTAAGAATTTTTAGTGTGTGTAGTGATCCTGAACATTTGCTTAACTATTTTCTTTTCATCCCAGTCCTAGAGGACTTGCAAGAAGTAGTTTTCTGTTTCCAGTACCTCTGTAATGAAGGAGGAAGGAAATTTGCTGTTCCCAAGGCAATAAACTGCCTTGCTTTGTTTTATTGTTTTAGTTAATCGAATATCTGTGAAAGACATTCAATAAAGTCATTGGAGATTAGTCTTCTAGTCATAGAAAAGCAAAGGGAAAGGTTTTTCTGCTGGACTTGATCTACAAGATTTAATTTAGTGCCTGTTGCATTGTTGCTGGCACCATCATCATGTATATTGTTTTGCACAGGCCAGACAAAAGCAGGCTGTGATATCCAGTTAATGTTACCTGGGTGAGAGAAGAGCTATCATTCGTAAGAGCTGGCTCCATTCACAACAGTGAAAGGACGTGCATCTTACTTCTCACACCACAAGGGAATTGGAGGCTAAGTGCTGCTTGTTGTATTTAAAAAATAAATAAATAAATTTGTGTAATATTATTATTAATGTGAGTTCTGAGCCCGCTTCCTACCCTGTTCTGATTTGGTTGAAAGAAAATTATTAACAAATAAATACTGGGGCTTGAAGCTGCAAGTAGCACCATCTTTGGTGTTGGTGAACAGCACAGGAATTATTGTAATATCCAGAAGCTGCTAAAATCTGAATCCATTGAGATTCGCAATTATCATTAATGGAATTTAGTATTTTCAGGATGGTGGAAAATAGCCAGGCTTTAATAAAATATTAACGGGCAGAAACTCTGGATTAAATATTCATCTTGGTGCCTTTGGAGGTTATGTTATATTGCTATCCTACAGCCCATTAGTAAATAATGATCTAGTGGCAAAACCTTCTGGGACATAGTGCAGCTTAGTACAGAATTGCTGTGTAAAGTTAAATCATAGGATTTACATATTTTCTATTTTGTAAAGTAGTTACATGGTTTACATGGAAAAAAGTAGAGTCGGTACTGATAGTCATCTCAATCACATCCGTAGAGTTAAATTACCAAAGTTCAGCTGGAGGCACTTTTAGTGCATGGTTCCAGCAATACTAATGAGAGGTGCCTGGCTATGTACTGTGCAGCTCCCTGGCACTCGACACTTGTCTTGCTCGGCCTTACTGACCAGCACCTTTATCAAACAGAGCTGTGCAACTCAAAGTAGAAGCAGAAAAGGAAAGAAATTATGAGGTTTCCGTGCGTGCCTTGTCCTACTAATCATAATAGAAACACTTTAATATTGCTAATTTGTGAAGGGATAACTGAATTTCACATGAAAATAAAGACAAAAGCATTTCTCTGTCCTGCAGAGCTGAGGGAAAGTGCAGTGTTGAAACTGATTAGTAATGGAAGGCTGGGGCTTTGACAGATCCATTTTTTAATAAAAAGGCTCTTGATTTAAAATCAGTCTTTCATTTAATAAGCAAACATTCATTATGACATTGTAGCATCTCATGAGAGTTATACTTGAGCCAAAGAATTTGCAACATGTGGAGAACGAGGATAAGTAGCAATCTAAAGAGAGCTTTCAAGATGAACTGCAGCTCGGGAGCTGCATGGTGTGCTGTTTTCTGTCTACACAAGAGGGAGAGGGGCATAGTGCTTCAGGGAAAATGTATTTCAAGTAGGCAGCCAGACTGCAACTCACAACTGGCTCTTCATCAGAGTACTATCTACCTATTGTGTTTGAAAAAAAATGTCAGTGTGAATGCCACACCAAGACATTTCTATCTTTGGTGTCAAAGATTGTGTGATTCATTAGTATTTAAAAGTCAAAGATCATAGTGATATGGATTATATTAGCAATTCCATCAGCTTTGTTACTCAGTCACAGGTATGGACTAGCACAATTACAAGATATGTAAAATTATTTAATCTGCAGTTTAGTTAAATTTTTACCTTTTCTGATTCTTTTTAATGGATAGTGTCAGTTGTAACTGGTTGTGAATAAGGAAGATTCTAGCTCCCAAAACTGATGATGCTGTATCTCTACAAGCCATAATAGTTCATGAAAAGCCAAGTCCTCACAGAGACTTATGGCGTACACGTTGTTTCCAGTATGACTTCTGGAGCACGTGAGAAAAAGAAAATTGGGCAGTCAGGAAAACAGACACATTTTTCATTTGACTTGCACACATACTAAATACTTTTTTTTTTTTTTAATGGATTGCAATAAAGTACGAATTGTAAATTACAAATATCTGAAACACATCTGGATGGGTGGATGGATGTCTGCTGTTTGTGGTGTTTGTATTCTGTTTTGGGATTTTATGAGAGTGGAGAAATCTTTTTGTTTTAAAATTGTGGTAAGCTTCAAGAGGCTTAACAGAGTTGGAGCTTTATTATGCTAAATGGCTTCTTGTGTATTTCTGTGCTCCACTTAATGATATTCATGAAATATTCTTATTTCCTAGGAAATTCATTGAACATCGTCCTACAGGGTTTAGCTTATTTAAGAAGCTGAGTAAGAATCTCCCTTATTTGTGTACACTAAACTCAAAAATCAATACAATATACTAGTCAATATAATTAACCATTATAGGTGGATTTTTTTCCCTTCTAGGAAAATAGCTTTTGTATAGAATCATAGAATGGTTTGGGTT
>NW_010331030.1:0-4145 GCF_000700745.2 Antrostomus carolinensis | reverse complement strand
AACCCAAACCATTCTGTGATTCTTTGATTCTGTGGTGGTCTAGACACCAGTGAGATGAAGTTAGGATAATATTTTCTAACTTTAATGTACCAGCTCAATTCAGGAGGAGGGCTTAATTGTGAAAAGTGCATTAACTCATGAGTGTTTTCAACCATGTTTTACATTGGGTCCTCCAAAACAATAAGAAACCTGTTTTCTTAGGTACTGGTTGAACTGATGGAAACAGTAAAAATTTTGCAAGGAGAGAAGGAGCCTGAAGGGATGAAGTGCTTTGCCCAAGGGAATCAGCAGCAAGCCCAGAAGCAGAGCAGAGGACTCCTGACAACATACAGCAGCACACTACTAGGTCATGCTTTCCTGTCTCAAAGGAGCTTATTTTAAAAATCAAGAAATGGCAAACTGCAGGGTTTTAGCTGCCTTACGATGCCTATGAATCAAGTTTAGTTGTTGCTTCAACATAACTTCAGGCTGGCAGTTTGTAATGGAGCATCTCAGCACATGTTGAATTCAGCACAGCTGAATTTTGCCTATAGGAAAAGGAAAAAACAAGGCTTGGTGTGTCCCTGCCAGGAAAAAGGAGGGAACAGGGAAAGATTGGAAAGAGAGAGACCTGCAGGGAAATCCTACAGCACCAGGGAGCAAGGAAGTGAGGGTGAGCCTGGGGTATTGCTGGTGCAGGCTCTGACCATCCTCTGCTCCCCAGCTAAACCCTCTTGGCTTTCTTGGTCTGGAGCCCAGGGAAGGGAGGCAGCCCATGGTGGTGCCCCTTCTCTACCCCAGCAGCTGCTGCCCCAGGTCCCTGGGCCTGAAGGCAGCCCTTGCCTTGCTGGCAATCTCTGATCCCCATCGAGATCCAGGAGCTGAGCAGCAGCTGCCACTGCACCCTTTAAACTCTCGGGACGCAAAACCACGAGGTGCGGAAGAGACTGAAAGAGCAGGAGGAAATGCTTTCTACATTGTGTGTCATTAACTCAGCACCACAAGTGTTTTGGAGTCAGGCCCTTCACCTTGTCAGCACGCAAAAATTGGCACTGTGAAAGAAATATAAACCCTGCACTGTAGAAGCAGTGACGCAGTGACACAGGCATAAATGTGTCGTAGCTAGTCCCATTCGGGAGGGAGATGAGCTAACTGGTGTATAGCACCTCTGCACTCTGAGCTGCACTGATAGTGCTATTTCAGGGGATTTCTAAATCACTTCCTGATCCTGAACATGAAACTAATCCCAGAAGTGCATGTGAGCCAGGTCTGCTGAGGAGGATGCAGAGCAGAGCAGATGTTCCAGGTGGCAGAGGGTATTAGGCATAACCAAGTCAGTAATGAGAAACATTTATAAGCAACATTAGCCCTCCAGCCTCACAGCATGAAAAGATTGAGGGGGCATCTCACAGACAGATTATTTCTCCTGAGAAAAAGGTTTTCACCAGAAAAAACCTCTTCTGAAGCATCAAACCCTCCCACCAACAGCCCAGTGTGAGTTGCCATGGCAGAGCCTGCGACTCAGTGTCAGTCCCAGAGACCCCAAAACCAGCTGCTGGATTCAATGGAATGTGTAGAAACCCCAAGTTTGGGTAATCCCAAGAAATACAAGTTCTATGACTAAAAAAGATGCTGTCAGACTGTTAAATATTTAGCTGGCAACTGAGGTTACTCTGGAGAGGGGTGGCTCTGTATGTGTTGTGTGTGGTAAGGAGCACCCAGGGCGCAATTTAAAGAGCCTGAAAGGAAGAAAAGCAGTCAGAACAACAATACTTGTAAGTATAAAATGGACAGACACAAGTCCAACACCTTTCAGGCTGTTCATTTGATGCCATGGTGGTATCTCCTTTGCCTCACATTTGCTGGGTCCTATAAACAGCAGGCACTTGGTCATCAAAAGGAGAAGAAATACTGAGAGAGGAAAAAAATTCCTTGGTGAGTCAGCTATAAATGAACATGAGGAGAGGTTGGAAAGTCAGTTGTCCCCAGGACCTCCTTGGCCTTATTTACTTCTTATCTACAAGGGAGAAAACACGAACAGGGAGAGCCAAGAGTTTCCTCAGCCATACAAAAATGACACAAGTGAAGGGCAAACATGGTGCAGTTAATGTCTATGCAGAGATGCAGACAAAGGTGATATTTCTTATGCAGTTATCAGGCAGTTTGGCAGGCATGCCACATGTTTGATGTGAAAGGAAGAGACTCCCCACATACCCTCTGCACCAGCTGCTTGCTGCGGGCCCCAGCAGTGCCTGGCTGATAATCCCCTCCAGGCTGGGAGGAATACTGCTGGCTTTGGAGGGGTTGAATATATTCCTCTGCCAAAAAAATACTAATTATATATATATATATTAAAAAAAAAAATTGTAAAAGCTTATACAAGCTGTTTCCAAAGCTGATTAAACTGTTGAGGAAGCTTAAAAAGCAAGCAGTGCCCTACACACCCTTAATCCATGAGCTCACCTAGGAAGCATGTCTTCACTAGGGCAGTGACTACAGCCTGATCCCAGAGAGGACACACACCTTGGCTTGACGGCGCGGCTTTGTAAAAGCAATTTGTCGATCTCGCAGTATGAGGCTGAGTTACTGAAGGTGTAGGAGGAATAAATGTTCTGCAGGCACAGTCTAGCTCCATCAGTCCTAATCACTAATAGGCGGCTGTAGGCTTTCACCGCCGCTTTTCCTTCCTCATTTAAAACAGGAAAACAAAGCTGCTTTCCATGACTGACAGCTATGAAAAATAAAATCAGTTGTTTTGGCCACAAAAATAAGCCGAGCGTGAGAATCGGCAGTGACTCAGCTCTCTCTCACCTTCCCCACTCCTGGTTTGGGCTCGCTGCTGGCGAGAGGCGTTGCCGAGGGGCAGGCAGCGAAGGGGGCTCAGGAGCTTCACTCACCGGTGCTGCGTCCTCACCTGCACGTGCCCTTGGGTGTCACAGCTCCCTGTGCTGCAGCTGCCTCAGTTGTCCCCCAAAACCATGGCTGAGCCTGGTTACCTTCCTTGGCAGCAGGGGAGCGTGATATATTTGTGTCTGCACTGTTCCCCATGACAAAAGCTTCATCAAACGCAGGTAAGATGGTTCCACGTGAAGCCAAAAGAAAGGCTGGAGGTAACATTCAAAATTAATAGTCCTTGTCTGCTCGTACTTACACATGCTGCTGCATCACAGGGAGAACGAATCTCTCCTAGAGATGCTCAAGAGAAAAACAGGCACTGAAATATCTTCCTCAGAGAAGTCCAGCTGAAAATTTTCCATCAGTAAAGGCAGGAACATCCATCAGGCTACAGTTCTTCCAAGAATATTTAGGAAAGGATCAAAACCCAGGTGCTTGCCAGGACACAGAACATGGACCTTCTTTCTAAAAACATCAGACTGCTTTATGAAGAGTGGGCTAAGGGACAACAGTCAGAGTCGGGCAGGAATGACTGGGACATGCATAAGCAAGGCATGAATCCCAGTGACAAACACAATATTCTCAGCACAGAGCCTTAAATGCTTCCCATTTAAGGACGGATTTGATCCAACAGCTCCTCTCAGTTTGTACAGACAGGAAATACATGTATTCCGTAATTTAGCAATATGGTTTTCCTATACCAGGGAAAAGGTTCATTAATCTTGGCATATTAATAAATGAGCATCTATTAGCAACAAATAGGCTGGAGATCAGATTTCAAGTGCAAGGAGGTGATGCTCAGAGCAGCTTTCTGATGCCAAAGTAGAGGTCAAGTGAGTAAAAATTAAAATCTGACTGACTTCCAGATGGATTTAGATAATATGGGAAAATCAAAGGAGATTAGCATGCCCTGGGGTGGAGAGAGCATGCAGATACCACAGGTGGGATCCAGCCACGATCTGCAGCCAGGACCAGGGCTCTCAGGCCCAGCACTGGCTGGACGGGAAGGGGCTGCTGGGCTGGTGTGTGCCCACATAAGGCACCAGCTGGAATGGTGGGATGACTGGTGCAGAGTCCCAACCTCTGTGTCTGCTGAATGGCTGATATCCCATTGTGGTGGGTTGGCCCTGGCTAGGTGCCAGATGCCCACCAAAGCCCACTCTATCACTCTCCCTCTTCAACTGGGCAGGGGGAGAAAAACACAACGAAAGACTCGTGGGTGGAGATAAGGACGGAGAGTGATCACTCGCCAGTTACTGGCACAGGCAAAA
>NW_010331029.1:41356-43161 GCF_000700745.2 Antrostomus carolinensis | reverse complement strand
CTCCACACTGGAGCAGAAAAGCCAAGCCTGAAGGCAAGTGTGACTGGACCCCGAGAGTCAATCGATGTCCTGTCCTTCATTCCTAATCTGTGCCCCCTTTGTCGTGACTCCCTTCCCATCTCACCAGGTGGGGGGAGTAGTGTAGGACCACATGGTCCTACTGTGGGTCAAACCACCACACTTTCCTACAAAAAGTGAAAGATATCCTGAGACTTTTAAGGAAAACCAAAACTCTCTGTCCCTTGTAAAATCCTAGACTGGGTTGAAAATTATGGTAGCTATGTTCTTTCTGAACACCGAATAGCCACTCAACTCTGCCTGCACTCAAACACAAACATCAGACTTTCTGTCATAATAAAGAGAAAGCCAAAACAAGAAGCATTTGCCCTCTGCTACTGGAGATAATGGCCAAAACATACATTTCCCTTTCCTATGATTAATGAGAGAACTGGCGAAGTGCCACCAATCTTCAGCCTTTGAAGTGTAGAGCGGGTATAGTACAGAACTCAATTTTAAAAGTGCCTCTGTTCATATTTAAATATTTCTCTTAAATGTGGCCATTGAAAATGTAATCCAGATACTGTTATTACTCTTTGTTCCAGTTCTGTATTAAGGAGACAAAGGGAAAACCCTGCACAATTCACGTACATTCTCCCTGAAGCATGCTTTGCTGATACGGAAACACTATCAATCATGATTCAAACAGGTGTGCATACATGCACCAGACTAATAGCATCTGTTCAGGTCAGTTCTGCAAATGAGAGGCACAATCCATGCAGCTGAAGCTTTGCCAAGAAAGGACAACAAAAGTAATTTAATGAGGGATATGAAAAGGTTTCTTCAGGCCAAATAATTTTGATTTACTTTGCCAAAAAGTATTTTGTCCATTCTTGCCGTTACAAGACTGACAGTTGATGCACATGTATTTGACCAAAAGCTGGAATATATTTGTATTTTCAGGTTATACCAAACCTAAGACTCAAAGGCTCCTGTTTCTTGTAAATTCTTCATGCACTATAATGCTTAACTGTACTTTTTCTCTGTCGCTTCAGCCAGTTAAGGAGTCTCTTTTCTTTATATGCTGCCTCATTACTGCAAAGGCCTTAAACTGCTCCTGCCATGTAGTCCCTCCTCTGAAACTTCAGAGCTCAGAAGTTGGCAGGGCAATATGATTCATCATCTTGTTCTTATTTTATGAATTATTAAATACTTGTGTAATGGAGTAAGCATTGCAACAGCAACAACACCAGCAGCGAAGTGTTCTACCTATTAGGATCATGAACACCAACTGGAGTGGATCAAGGGTTTGTTTAATTAAAGTATTGGTTGATGGTAGAGAATTCAGGAATTACAATCCTCCCCTAATGCAGCAAGTCTGCGGTAGATGTGCACACCAGAGAAAAGGAAAGATCTGCTCCTTGACCTTAGTTGATACAAAAGTTACATCCCGTGGCATGCAGTTTATTAATCTTGCCCCTTTTGTCCTAGAAAGATTTCCATATAATGTCTGCTTCTGCTGAAATTACTAGTGACCCAGTCACTAAAACCTTTTCAGCAGCTCTGAGCCTGTAAAAAAATACACACCTCTCTTCACTTTTACTCAGTCAGTAGTCTCAGTATTATCTTCTGTTTGATGCCCAGAATTTTACTGGCAAGTAATACGATATATTGGGATAAAGAATTATTTCTTCTATCTGATTTGAAAAGTATTGCTTTTCAGTTTTGGGGAGTGGCCAGCTGTTGTAATGCTCTGCTGCTGTAAAATACCACAATAAAATAAGCTTCATCTTATGTAAAGCTGGGCA
>NW_010331029.1:23609-41342 GCF_000700745.2 Antrostomus carolinensis | reverse complement strand
CATTCCAAGTTATTTTTCACCTCATCTAACCTTTACGAGCTCATGAAATCGAGATTACCATAAAGAGAGAGAGAAGGCTGATAACCCAGATAAGATGACCATGCTTTTAATTGTCACATTTAAGAGACAAATTTAACAGGCAAACTGACAGTTTGCTATGTATATCTGGCACAAAAAGAGTTGGCTCCTTGGGAAGGACCGAGCTCAGCATCTGCCTGTGCCTATCTTCCTCCCAAGTGCTAGATGCCAGTGGGTGGGCCAGTAGCCAGAACAGGCAGGATCTGTTACTATAACTGCCTTGCAGCATCTGGACCTCAGATTAACGGTGGGAGAGGAGGCAATTGCAAACTCCTCACAAGTGGACCATGACCTTCCCCCAGCAGTGGCTCAGCTGACATCCAGGAGGAAAAAAAAAAAAAAAAGCTGGTTCCAGTAGGCAGAGTACATTGGCACTGTGGTGAAAGACAATATTTTTATGAAGAGACTGCTTAGTGGCAGTGATAATTCTTCAGCATTTACCTACTTTATGTATGTACCTACCATTTCATAATTCTTACCAAAGTCCAAATTAACCAGGCTGATACATTCAACCCCTGTCAGTTTTTCTCTCTCAAAGTGCAAGAGAACAGAGTTCAAGGGACCATGACTTCTGAAAGTGAACTTCAACAGTGAGGCGACTAAGGCAAAAAAATAGGGCCAGAGGCAGATATGTTACAGGCTACATCAATGTGTTTCCACACATCACAAGAACTGAATGACTTTTCAAAAGTCAGCTGGACACTCAGTCCAAAGCCACGTGCTTAGGTGGTGCCCTATACCAATTAATATCATCACAAAGCAGAGCAGAAGATTGACCGCAGAAAATATTCCCTGAGCCACCTGGGAAGCCAACGGTGCACTTTCCCACACAGACATCAGGCAGGTGAACACCCACCCAGCTGTGCACTCTGAAGCCACCTTCACAACTGGCTCAAATAATCCGGATGAGGACTGTCCCCTTGTGCTGAAACTGATGATATATGGAGTACCTTGCTGTAGAGGGAGGTGCTGGGTAGGATGCTGCACACATTCTCAGCAACTGCTCTTTCCATGCTAGATTGCCCAAAGGTCTCAGGCTGAACACTGTGGATTGAGGCCATTGTCAGTTCAAGACCTGTGCATTTTTTGAGTGCATCTTCAAACTTCCTCTTGCCCCCTCTTGTATCACTGCTATAAAAGAACAGATTCTACAAACACTGCTTTACTCATGCATAGAAAGCACAAATGTTGCTGGAAGGGTTCAAGGATACTGTCAGAACCAATGAGGATGCCTAGCTTAAGGGGAATATTTTAGTGAAAAGCAACAGAATGCATTTTCCCATTGTTAAAATCCATAGAAACACCTGAAGTGCTTATGTTCCTTGTCAACATTATCAGATGTAAAACATTTTTCTGTCATGACTAACTCAGAACTCTGCGGAGGATATCACTAGTATCAAAAATAGCATAGGAAACTTCGTGATGTGTAATCAAGTATTTTTAAAAAAATCTATTAGCAAAAATAGTAAGTTTCCATCAACCTCTCTCCCACATGACACTTAGTTTTGTATTTCTTCGCATGTATAAAGTCCATTTCCTATTGTATTTCCCATTTCACTACTCCTTTGGGAAAACCTAATTCATAAACAAACAATTCCCAGACCAGATAACTAAATCTCCCTGCTGACCCCTTTCTGTACAACCCAACAATAACAACAGAGACACAGTCTCTCCATTGCCACTCTGTGGTGTGTTTATGCTGTTTTACTGATGATGTAATGGAAAGAAATCGACATGCTATTATTATTACTAAGGACTGCAAGGAAGAATTGGTATTCTTTAAGGTTTTATTTTTCCATTCAAAAACAAAAGTCCTTCCAGGGCTTTCTAACCATTCACTGTTACAAAAGGTCAAAATATTCCATCAGAATCCTTAAAACACATGATACTTGTTTTCTAAAATATTATCACAGCTAATTAATTTTGAGCAATGCCTTTTATGAGCAGTGTCACAAGGCTACACACTCATCCCTCTGGGCCTCAGCAGTCCCTGCGTGTCCTGTGCATGGGAAGACAGTGACAGAAGTGACTAGAGTTGACTATAGTCTTTGGTCTCCCATTGCCTCAGAAATGGTGGGGAAGCCTCTGCAAGAAGGCCCATTCCTTTCTGCCCCTTTAGGACAACTATCCATAGCAAGATGTAAGGAGGGATAAATTGGACTCTGCCCTCTTCCTTTCCATGCTAGTTGTGGATAGGATGAGAACAGCTCACAGTCATCTCCTGAGTTCATTTGAAGCCTACAGGATTTCCCTGTGCACTACATATTTCAGGGACAAGATATAAGCCATTCAGTCTGCCTCCCCCAGAGCCCTGTGACTGTTTGCTGACTTTTGCTGAAAGTAAAAATCTAATCCTTAAACAGATGTACAGACTGGGACTGAGAAATGAACACACTTGAGATTTTGCAAAGATTGCTTGAGTTGGGGAGGGAGAGGAAGAGAAAAGGGAGACCTGTTTCAGACAGCAACAGATCATTAACATGAGAAGTTTCTGAAGAAAGCAACTTGGGGTGTAAGGCCAAGTGCCTGTCAGAGAAGTCAGTGATCAGGCTCAAGATTTGTAAGGCAGTTTGGAGACATTTCATCCATGAAGGTTTTTAAGAATCAAAAAGCTAGCGATCCAGATCCTGAAAAGAACAGGGAACTAGCAAGGGAGAAGAATGTGGCTATTTTTGCTCATTTTTGGAAGCCTAGCCTTAGCTAGCTTTGAAACCTTCTACATTAGTATGTTATATAGTGCACCATTCTTCCATATAATTTTGGCATTTACATCAGTACATTAGCAATGGAAACAATTTCTAAAACAGTGCTCATTCTTTTGTCTTGTCACATTTATGATTCATCTTCCAGCTTCAGCTCTCCATACATAATTCCAGGAGACCAGATAAAAATATGGGAGACTAGGAATCTGTTATGCAGAGGAACCAATGAACCTGCATCCTCTGCAATTCAAAATTCTATTAGAGTCAACAAAATCTTTTAAATTTTCATTTTCTACTGTCAAGCATATAGAGATGGTTTATCAAGGGTAGGGCTGAAAAAGTACCTTACAAAAGACATTGTCCAAGCTAGTAGTTCTGCAGTTAGCTTTATGCTGAAGAGAATAACAATACCAAATATACATGACGCACTTTAAATGGTATCAAGATGTATAAAAGGAAACAAACTAACTCAGAGCATCATTTAGGGCTCAATCTATCAATTAATGTCTGCCTAGGCTGGATTTATTATATCGAGCACAGATGGAAATTGTGCTGCAATACTACCCCCAAGTCACAACTCATAACTTTATGTACTTATTTATGTGACCACATCATGCCCAAAAGCCGTGTAGCTGCCATATTCAATGGATATGCAACACCTCTCAATGCACATATTAAAATTTTCCCTTACCCGGTGATTTAAAATCTCCAACAAGTCTCAGCTATACTTAGAAGACAGCTTCCTTAAATTGCAGTAGCGCCCCAGGGAGTCTGTGCCACTTAGCTTAGGGGTCATGCAGCACACAAAGGCGTTGTTACGAGACTGATGTCTTCCCAACCATTATATGGTGTAATTAGTGTTGGATGTAACTATCAAGCTGTCTCCATGGAAACTACCTGAAAACCTACAGTTTTAAGGTTTTAGCAACTGGTCTTTTTTACAGACCCTTAAGATGCAGTTAGGAGCACACTGATTGCCATATCTGCTCATTAAGCTTGGATAAGAAACACATTCTCTTTTCCATGGTATTTGCACAGTCCCCATGATGACTCGCAGGAATCAAATATATGTGCTAAGGTATGTATTTCATACAGCGAGGAACAAGCACACATCAATAAGTATTTTTACCATTTTTAATTATCTTTATGCTTATGTGTGTGCATATTCACATGCATAAAAGTACACAAGCTGCGCAGATGGAAGAAGCTCACTTCTATATTTATGAGCCCCTTCTTGGCATACTTGAAAGCTTTAGGGTCATGGAAACTCCCCCTCTCAGATTAGAGATGCACTTCAAACCACACTGGTGCCACAGAAAGCACGTACCACCAGAGCCCGGCCAGGTCTATCACACAATTCTGCCTCTCTCCCAGGGCTTTGGCTTGCAGCTGCACTTTTTCCATGTTGGGTGAGCAGAGATCTTGCGACAGTCTTACAGGCAGTGCAGGATTTTTGCTGAATGAAAATGTACTGTGTTCATGGAACTCCCGTGGGAGTTTATGACATTTTTGCATAAAGCCTTATGAGGTCCAAGCCAAGAAAGCCATGTGATTTTCAGCCAAGAATCTCACTGTCACTTTTGCCTGAGCACAGTAGCATGCAAAGAAGACACTATTTCAGTCTACAATATAACCAAGTGAGCAAGTGCCAGATCATCAAACACATTCTTGTTTGGGTTATGCTGTATGTATAAAATTTTTAAACAGATTTTTTTACTCAGATCGTCTCCCATTAAGACAGAGATGAACAAGGAGAGCCATTTGCTTCAGAAGGTACCAACGCCAGGACTCTTTTAATGGCACATATTTCTTTAAGTAAATAGCCCTCAGCAGAAGTAAGGAACTGACATTCTAGACCAGAATATTTTGTAGTGCTTGCATGCTAAACAACAGTGAGAGAGGAATTAAGAGATATACAAAAAGAAGCATATGCTTTAGCAGAGGCTTTAAGAATGCAGAAATGTGGAAAAGCATTAATTTCATTAATTTATTTTATTTCTCTTGGTTGGTTTGTCTCTGGAATTAAAGCAGATAAAATTCTCATGTGAATTGCTATCTGTGAAGAGAGGTGCAGTGAGCATAACTAGGCTAGAAGCCCCAGAAGATTTACAGTTGTGGCCTCTTCATTTTAAGAGAAGCAGGAAAAAGATAATTTCTGCTTTAATAAAAACCATCAGTACTTTTCCAATCTTTAAGAGGGATATCATCCATTTTGTTGCACTAACATGAAGATAGATCTAGTCTATCCATTCTCTTCAAGACACCGTGGGGACCAAAGAAGCAGATACACAGACACAAATGTAAAATCAAAGACTACAAGAGGCATTCTGAGTAGCTGTTACCTATTTTGGGGGAGGACTAAAACTGCTGGAGTACAAGTACAGTGGGCTACAGTTAGGCACACAGGACCCACAGATAAAGAGACTCTTTCAGATGCCCCTGCAAAATTACTTATGCAATGTCCGGCCACCAGCATTAAACACAGGGTGGCCCGGGACAAAGACTTCTAAAGTTAACAAACAAGGAACCAAAGCAGCTGTCAGGAGATGCTTTTATGTATCAGGGAGCCTCCAAAACTGTTCAGAGACACTAGAGATTACATAACATGTGTGGAATAGCCTTATAGAAAAGAGTTGCATACTCCTGATCAGATCAATCCAAATTTTCTTCCAACCAATGCATAAGAAAGCCAATGTAAAACTCAATGCAATTTAATTTATTATCCAACTTCATTTCTTCAGATGAGGGAGGAAGAGAGAATCCAAAATCCACTGTCCTTCCCATTTATTCTTCCTCTTTATAACAAGCTGTCTCAACAGGTATCTATTGGAAACAAGCTGAATTCCCTACTACAAGTTTATTGGTATAACACTAAACATTAATACAGGAATATGTATTCATAAGTAACCAGTATCTTACTGAAGAAAAGTTCTGAAATTACATTTTCCCTTCTATTCATGATTTATATAATTTCTGATGCTTAACTTTTAGAGACCCTAATAGGTTTCATCACCAGATACAGATTGGCAGCCTTAATCTAAACAAACTCACTGACAGCACTGTTAGAGCTCATTAGCGTTCTCACCAGATGCTTCTGTCTGTATATATGAGCATCTCCAGTCTTTCTTACTAGTACATGACCCATGATACTAGCATAGCTTTCAAATTAAAACAAGGAATCTCAGTACAGCTTCAAATCCTTGGTCTTCTGGGGATTAAATCTGTGCAAGGCTATGACGAACCATTCCATATTTCTTGGGCTGCTTAAAAGCTTTTTTTTTTTGTTTTACAGATAACTTGAGTGATTTTTTTTTTTGTCATTTCTCACAGATCTATACAGATATGACTAACACACACACTATTTGCTTTCACAGCAAAAGTGCAGAGAGTATTTGTCACTATAAAGATCACACACGTCTATATACACAGATTAAAGCTGTGCTTCAGCTGTCTCTGCACAAAGCAATGCCTTGACACGAAAGCTGTCAGAAATCATTACAGGGAAGAATTTAAAAACCTCTTACAATGATTCAGTTGCTGTGGCCAAAGTAAGTATCATAAAAACAAGTTACGACCCAGCTCCAGTTTTTAAGTGAATGAAAAATTAGAGGGTAAGGAGGCCAAATATGTGGGCTTCACAAAGAATGCATCCTTGAATCTGCAAAGCAGGTCCGATTTGATCTCATGGTTAGTTTATTGGTCTATCAGCACTTAACAAGAAATGAAGTGGTGGCAACAATCTTAGCCCAGCTCATCAGTCACATAGGTACAAAGCATCCAAATGGAAAACAGATTTTCTGATTCCCTGCACCTCCCCAGAGGCCTGTGCTGCTGTCTGAGGACTACAGCATTCTCTTTTCTTGGCTCATTTGCAAGATAAACATATTCTGGCCTCGAATGCTGGTCCTTTCCAACTGCTGGTGAAAACTCCAGTCAGTCTGAAAGATTAAGAGGATGATCTAGGGCACTACTCAATCCAAGAAAAATGCTCATGTGGGACTGCAAAGCCACTGTTGTGAACAGAAGGGTTTTTTTCCACTGGATCTCATTCTGCAAGTCCAGATTCAAATACTTTCTATCTTTATTCTTTATCCACATTAACTTCCTTTCTTTTTTTCTTTTTTCTTTTTTTTTCCAAAGGGAGTCACACACTTGGATTTAAAGAGATTTTTACAGTACTACTTAAATACTGCTTTTCTGCATCTATGATGACATAAGATACAATTGAGAAAGCCTTCATACCCAGGCAATGTTGGGCTGGACCAGTACGTAGTTTTAACACTTCTGAACACGTGCAGGAAGCAGCATTAGTGACCAGACAGATAGGACTCTTCTTAGCCACCCCATATGTAAATTTATATTTCCTTATAGTTACAAGATACCTTGTGAAAATTTTGTAGGAGCTGGTAGATCAGCCCCTGCCCTTGTAGGCAAGCTCCAGTTCAGCTCTTGCTTTCTGCCTATCCATTGTCTGTGCCTGCAGACTCTTTTGATCCCTGTTCTAAAACTCATGTATAGTATTTCTGAATTTTTCAAGTAGTCATTGACTTCTACTCCAAAATCAGCTGCATTTCAGCACTCGGAGCAGCAGTTCCTCTGTGCTCCTCATGCTGCCTCAGATGGGCATGACTGAGCCCTAAAATCATTCTTACAGTAAGCTTTAAAACACTTAATGTCTTTCACTAAAGACATTAAGGAAACTGCTAGTTTTGATAAAATTAATGCTACAGACAGATCTTCTGTCCTTATTACTTATTCCCCTCTCTGATCTCAAGAGAAGACATATAATTTAAGCACTGGCTTAGAAGTTACAACAGGAAAAGAACTAATTTACTCTGTTACGGAAACCTTCCTAAGCAAGAAAATTAAACCATGCACATTAACAAACACAGACTTTTAAGGAAGAATAACAGATCAAATTATCACAGTGACACACAGTGACAACTTTGTCTAATTTATGTCTAGAGTTGGCCAAAACAACACAAACCCAGAAACTCAAACTTTGGGAAGGCTTTGATCCAGTCCAGACTTTGAGGCTCTGATCCACTTCAGCTGGGAAGGACCCAAATCTGCCTCAAATATATTTCACAACACATCTTTGACTGCATTTTTTTCAGATAGGTCATAAATACCACATGTAGAACCATTTCTGCAACTCAGAACATCAAAAAAGAAAAAAAAAAAATCACAGAATCATAGAATGTATTGGGTTGGAAGGACCTTCAACGGTCATCTAGTCCAACCCCCCCGCAGTGAGCAGGGACATCTTTCCTAGAGCAGATTTACCTGAATATCTCCAGGGACAAGGCCTCCACTACTTCTCTGGGCAACCTGTTCCAATGATCTACCACCCTCATATTGAAAAACTTTTTCCTAATATTCAACCTAAATCTACCCTTTCCTACTTTAAAACCATTACCCCTCATCCTATTTCTATGTGCCCTTGTGAACAGTTCTTCCCCAGCTTTCTTATAAGCACCTTTCAGGTACTGGAAGGCTGCCATAAGGTGCCCCCAGAGCCTTCTCTTGCTCAGGCTGATGCAAGAGCAAGCTTTAGATAGCTGACTTGCTACCAAGGAGTGAGGAGAAAGCTAAGGTACTAAAATCTGCACAGTCAGAATGTTTGGAAGAAATTCAAACTGGTGAGAAAGTCTATGTGACTTGTACAGTGTGGAACAGCATGCAAAGCACAAAACAAGCCATATCACTCCCTTCTTGTTAACCTCAGAAAAGAGAGACTCATTTGACTACGGTTTCTAAACAAGCATACTATGCATGTGTACTTTTTTTTTTTTAAGGTAACAACTTCATTCACTGTACTAGGAAAGCTGTGATCACAAACCACATAGGAAGGTTGTGGTTTTCAAATAACCTAGCTGAGAGTGATGAAATCAAGTAAAATCTAACCAGGGAAAAGGAATCTGACAAGCTCTTCTGATGGCATTTACCACCGACAATGTAACAAATGAGCTGTTAATAACTTAAATCAAGTACAGCCGAACCCCAGATCCACAGATTATAGGGTAATTCCAGTAGGAATGGACCTCAAGAGGTCACAATGGGTTGCTCAGGGCTTTGTCTATTTGAGTCTTGAAAACCTTCAAAGACAGAGACTGCACAGCTTCCCCGGGCAACCTGTGCCTCTGCCTGACTTGTCCTTGGGATTAAAAAGTTTTTCCTTATACCTAATCTGAACCCCTCGTTTCAATTTATGCTTGTTATCTTTCATCCATCTCCCTGCCATGCACCACTGTGAAGAGCCTTGATCTGTCTTGATAATTTCTCTATAGCTACTGGGTGGCTGCTGTTTGTTAGGTGCTCTCAAAGCTGTCTCTCTTCCAGGCTGAACAAGCCTGGTCTGGCAGCTGCTCTTCATAAGGCAAGTGCTCCAGCCCCCTGACTTTCTTGGCAGCCCTCTGCCGAACTCTCTCCAGTTTATCAATGTCTTCCTTGTATTGAGGTGCCTAAAACAAGGCTCCCTATTCCACATGTGTTCTACCAAGTGCTGAGTAGAGGAGCACGATCACTTCCATGAATTTACTGCCTGAGCTACTGTTAGGACCACTCAGGATACTTTTTGCCTTCTTAGCTGCCAGGGCACGCTGCTGGCTCATGTTCAGGCTTGCTGTCTATCAAAATTCACAGGTCCTTTTCCACACAGCTGCTTCCAGCCACCCAGTCCCCAGTCTCTATTATTGCCAGGGGCTCCTCCTTCCCATGTGCAGAGCTTCACATCTATCCTTGCGGAATCTTGTGAGATTTCTGTTGGCCCATTCCTCCAGCCTGTGCAGGTCCCTCTGGAAGGCAACCCTGTCCTTCAGCATTACTGACTAGTCTTCTCAGTCTGGTGTCCTTTGCAAACGTGAGTGCACCCTATCACCTCTGATTCTTCAACAAAGATGTTAAACAGGATGGATCCCAGGTGTTAAACAAATGGACCCTGTGCTAGTCCATTTTCACAAGCCTCCAGTTAGAGCAGGAATCATTAAACTCTACCTTCTGAGCCTGATCATCCAACCATTTTTTTGCCTGTCTAATTGTCTGCCTATCCAGACTGTACCAGTCTAATATGGATATAAGAATACTGTGAGAGATACTGTCAAAAGTCTTGTTAAAGTCAAGGCAAATGGCATCCACTGCTCTCTCCTGCAACGACAGCAGTGGGAGTTTGGTACTGAACTTCAGGGAACTAGTTTTAACTCTTGATTCTGAGAAGACACACTGGAAACAACAGCTGGTGCATACACTCTTAGAAGGAGTGCTCTTCTCCAAAACACCTTTGGAAACACAGATTTGTATTACTGGGATATTATTTCTATTCAGTAGGCCAAATCCTTAGCCGTAATAATCAGCCTAGCTCCATTATACTCAGTCGATAAACAGTATTTCATCTCAGCTAACAATTCTGGCTTATTAAGCACCTCACATTTGCTGCCTCTATGTGCAGGTTGCACATACAGGTCCTAGGAGCGTTAAACAGGAATAGCAAAGGAAACGAGAGAGATGCAGAAATTGCTCAGTTCTCCTGGGAGAAGCACAGATCCATTGTGTTCCTGTGACAGTCTCTCTTACCTTTGCAAGGAAATTCCATGCTGCATATTGCCCTGAGGTTGTGCTGCTTTTTAGCTTCACTGTGTGCAACATCAGAAAGAATCCCAACAGTCCACTGCAAGGGATGAGGAAAGCTTGTTAATAAAGTCTCTTAATTTCAACTAGGCAACCTCTTACAGGCATCTTGGTTTTCCTAATGCAGAACCGAACAGTCACCCTTCAAGCAGTGTTAATCCCCTTTGGAGAAAGAAAGCTGGTGGACAAAGAGCTCACACCGTGTCCAGTACATCTCAGGTTTTGTTCAGTCAGTGACTCAAGTCTGAGTGAAGTAAAGCTGATGCTCTTATGGCTGGTCTCTAACACACTTGCACAATCAGAAAAGTAGGGATTACTGGAAACATGAGGTGAAACATTAACTTCAGGCATTGAAATGTCTCTGAATAAAGGCAATGCTAATTTCAACAGGAGCCACACATGTTTGGCAACTAACTCACTTCAACCTCCACAGAGCCTTGAACTGAAAAAATAACCACTGGGAAGTTTCTGCCTGAAGCTTTCAAGCTGTTTAAACTTTATGAAGCCTAAATTCCAATTAGGAAGTCAAATACTTCTCTACTCTGTAACAAACAGACAGATGACTCAGTAGTGCTGGGAGAATACTCCGAAGCTCTCTGCTGACAATTAAATGAATTTTGATTCTCAAGTCATATAGGACAGTAGTCCCCAGTGCTCCTGTAGCCAAGACTATTCTTAAGGAAACTCTGTTTCACATCTCACTGGACCTCAAAGAGCTTATAAGCTTTTGCTCTGGATTTTGTTTCACTTGTGACATACCTACAACCCACTGGTTATGAACCAGTGAAATAGTGCAAACTAGTAAGCAGGGAATAGAAAAGGACTTCAAAATTTGTCAGGTACAAATTACTGTGTGGCTGGTCGAGAGGCATAAGAGATTACAAAGTATTGTAGGAAGCTGCATGGGAAAGGAGATAGGATCAACACAGCAAAAAGTGCCTTGGTATTCGAAGAAGGAATGCTGTTCTGAATACTGATGCAATGCAGTTGGTGCCCTCTCTGCAATAGCAGGAAGGGTGGAAGACGGTGGCTCCCCAGGTCAGAAGTTCCATGCTGGACTCCAGTACCTCAGCCAAGTGCTGTTCCCTGCTCAGTACATGTGGCAAAGTTGTGTTTCAGCCACAGTCAGTAGAGGTGTTTTTGATACACCAAACAGTAGGGTAAGATAACTGACCAGGAGTAGGAGGCACTAGGGTTCCTTACACTGAGCCATAACACGGCACCCCAAAGGACTATCTGTTGTGCCTGGAGCCAAGAAAGCAGATGGTGCTTTGATTATAAAAGATAGGCCCAAGCTCAGCTCCCTGTTGCAGAGGATGAAATGTTGAACAGTAGAACTTTCCACTCTGAGAAATCAGTAAGTTCAGTGAAACAGCATTGCCCAAATTTCTGAAAGTCCAGCAGCTTATATTTGTTCCACATCTTCTGCCCTGCTGAGAAGGGCTTTTAGTCAGAGTGATTTGAAGCTGTTTGTGAAACAGCTAATTATAATACCTGAAATACTACTGTCACAATTAATGTAAATTTATTTCATTAAATAAATGGAGAACTTTGCACCTTACTACTAATGCTTCAGACATTCTGCACAGACAGTGGAATTAACTGCATCAGTCACCCTTACTTTACATTGTATAGGTTTTCCTCCAAATCCTTTATGTCTACCAAAACACTAGATTACAAGATGTAGGAGAGCAACTGAGATGCTTCTTTCTCCATCTACCTATTCCTTTCCAGTTGCTGTAGTGTACAGTGTTATTTACTATACATATACTGAAGCTGGGGCAATAGAAATGGAAGTGGGAGGCTACTGCAGTGGTAAAATTCAATTGAAATAGAAGAGTATCTGGGCTAGACAGATATCCACTAGTGCCTGCAATTAGACCTTGCCTTCAAGAAGAAATAGATTTCATCTACCTACTGTTAATACCTAACTGCAAGTTACTTGTAATGTGGATAGTCCACCCTTGCAAAAAGCCACTTTCATACCAAAAAACTATGTACATAGGGAAATTATTTAACAATCATTTTTAATATTCCCTTTTAATGGAAAATCCAGGTATAATTAAGAAAATTCCTAACAATCAGAAAATATTTTTGTCATCAGTTAGCACAAAAATATTTTTTCCCCTCTAAAAAGAAAATACTTCAATTTGGCAAAAGACTGGAGGGGAAAGAGAGAAATAAATTTTTTTGAGATAATTAAGACCTATAGAAAACATACTTGCATTGTTCTGTGAGGATTATGCTATTGGGCAGTGAACTTTCACTACTCAAAATAAAAGAATGCTTGTTAAAGCTTTTCCCTTTTACTCAAAAAAAGCATTCTGCAAAATAACAAGATGTACAGGTAAATAAATCCATGTACGCTCGTATACTGCTGAAGACTAATACTTTGTAATCACTGCAAACAGCAAGTTTTACAAGGGTCAATCCAACTTGAGAAGCATTTGAGAGATGCTATTTATCAAAGCTTTGCTACATGAGGTAAAAATTATTTTAGTGGGAACTCTCCTGATCAGAATGCAGTCACTCAAATAAACACACATACTTCCAGCACTTTTGAATCTCAGGCCTTCAAACATATATCCACAGGTATGCACAGACACATATTCTCTGCAGTTTTACTGGCTTATGCCAGCAGAAACTAGTATAACTAAGGTTTTGCATGTTCCAAAATTTTTAACTGAGAGTCCAGGTTGGAAGTCAATGGGATCTCTTATTTTGAAAACTTTCACATGTCCTGATATAGAAAGGTTACCTGGCGCAGCAGCTGCTATGAAACCTGTAGAAGTACAGGAATGGAAAGTCCAAGGCACTGAATAGATCACCTGAGGGACAAAGCAATATACTCAGTGGAACACAGCGGAAAAAAATTACCCATTGTTACAAGCAGGGGAACAGCAATCAGACAAACATTACTAGTTTAACATTCCTTTGAGCTTTTACAGCTGGCTGACTTTTCACTTATGATGCTTTCCACATTTCTAGTGCATTTAATGATTTCTCTCTGACCTTGCTTCTAGCCAGTTCCTCCCTTTGGTTGAAAAAGGGGAAAAGGGATATGTAAGAGTATTGTTTGCTACTACACAGAAGATCCTGCTTAAGTAACAGTTGCCAGTGGATAGACATGCATCATATTCACTTCTTTTATTACAGAGTTCATGGTAGTTCCTACTGAAGCAACAGGAAACACAGACATATGTTGGCTGCTTCCCCCTCTGGCATTTGAACTCTGTCACACAGAGCAACTTGAGAGGTTTAAAAAAGTTCTCCTAGATCCAAGCAGAGCTTTAAAGTACTTGCATTTCCAAGAACTTGGACTCTCGTTGTTCTTGGTAGCAAGAATTCCCAGGAGTTCTCCAGCCTTCAGGCTCTACAGATCTGGAGCAAGATCCATCTTTCACTTTTTGAAATGCAGGACTATTTTGCTTAAGACGTCTGTCTATCCTGGTGGGGGAATGCTATATACACAACACACACTACCAGGCTAAAGGGAGAATTTATGTTTATTTAAGTGCTGCTTCTTTGGTTTTTCTGACTGAGCAAATCTCTAGTGAAAGCAATAGATTATCATCATTATCCTTCTAACTATTTAAACATTAGCATGATAAAAATATTAGCCACCATCAAATATTCAATTCCTCCACTGAATTTTGGAGGAGACTTTGATCTTTTGCTACTTGAAATCCTGCCATGGGCTCAAGTGATGGGATACATCTTATGAAAACAAGAAAACGAAATCTCTGCATAGCATTGAGGGCAATGCGGAGAAGGAAACTCAGCTCTATATGGGCTGCTGGGACACTGCTCTGAGAAGGACATATTCACCTGGGGAATTCCTGTTCTTTACTATGCACCACCTCAAGAGCTGTTCTTTGCAAAGGGCAGCTAAGAAAGGTATTAGTAAATATCATGCAAATTACACAGTGTTATATACCCTCCTCTCCTCTTCCTATGGGATAACACATTATTGGTCATATTCCTGTTGAATTCCAGGGCTAAAATCCTACAAGGTTTGGCCTCTAAAAATATGTATGGAAAGGAAAGGCATCATGGAAACTAAAAAAAGAAATAACTCGATCCATTTTACCTGCTGGATGGGATGCAGAGGCCAACAGCACCACACTAAAAAATAAAAGAAAAAAAAGATTAATTGTATACTACAGAATTTATGACATGGCTGGAACAATATAAATTGATAGCTTTGTGTTTGTTTTTTTCATGGTGAAACTTATTCCAGTTAAGTAGAATAACCGAGGCATAAGTATCAACTAAAAAAAAAAAAAAAAAAAAAAAAGTTGGTTGGGAAGGAATCTCCAGCAGGGTGACCTAATACAACCTCTCACCTGAATAAGGACTATCACCAATATTTGATCATGTCTTCTGTGGCTCTGTCTCAAAAAGCCAGGTCTCAAAAACCTTCCAGCATGGAGATTCCATACCTCTCCTGGTAACCTGTACCAGGGCTATCCTACCCTCCCAGCAAAGAAGTTTTTTCCTGATGTCCTGTCTAGTTGCATGAAAGTTGCGATTTATGGTTGTTGTTCCATGGTTTGCTATCTTCCACTCCTTAGAAGAGTGAAATACAGCCTTATGCATGATGGTTGTACATGCGCTACACATTCATGCCCAAAACATCAGTTAGAGAAAGGACAAACGCTGCCATTAAACAAGTTTTTAAAAAACGCATGAAAATAAAACCAAGTACCAGCCCAAATGATGCACACTTTTCAGAAACAGAGCTTGTGGTAAAGGATGTACAGAGCCTTTTTCAGTGCTACTGATTCTTCCAGTAAATTTCTGATTTGTTTCCACATTTTTTCATTCCATGTTGTTTCCAAGGTTAGAAGGCTATGGAAACATTTTATGGGGCACTGGAAGATGGGAGAAGCAAGCATGTCTCCAAAGCAGAGCTACAGCTTCTTCCAATTACCAACAACATACGTCCATAGCAAACACAAAGGACAACAGGGAGAAGGAGAAAAGAGCATCTGGAAAGGTTGCTTCCTGATAAGCAGCAAGCACTGGACTTACAAAGGTAAGAAGACATTCATTAATGTTATGAATGCTAAAGCTAGGCAATTTTCCCTGGCTAATTACCAGTGATTCTTACAGTTCACTAGGCCCACTAATGGCAGTTAAGTGCCAACCCAGCCAGCAGAGGAACAGAAGCCTGCACAATGAAAAGTTAAGGCAGAGGAAGAGCTGGAAGTGGTTCCCAACACACAAGGCTGTGGCTAGAAAACAGCACTTGCTGTAAATGAGCTACCTCCAGTACCTGCAGTACAGTACCATCAGCGTGGTGCTTATACCAGTCCAACTCCCTTCTCCCGGGTTAACACAGATGTTTCCAAGCCTGCTTGCTCTCAGCTGGTCCCAGTTCTCACACCGAGTGGCCTGCCCTTGGCATGCTTTGCTGAATCCCAGCATCATTCACAGAGGTACCAGTAACAAAAGGAACTGCAAGGAACATGGAAATCCCATGGCCAAGGAAGCCTTGGGGAGACGCTTGCCACTGAAATCAGCCATGGAAGACAACAGATTGAAGGAAGAAGCAGTTCATGAGTGACTGGCAGACAGGTATTTTAGGCTTAATATTTTATAAAATGTCTTTGAAAGGCATCAGCTGGTACAATATGTTCACATTGCCAGTGTTGATACACGTTTTTAGAAGATGTGGTTGTCACAAAGATATTAAACAAGGCAAAGCAGATCACTTACAGTGATTCCCCCCCGTCTCTCCTCTTCACACACACATGCTCTCCCTGCATGGGATGCCAAGAGGAATTTATAATAATTCCTCAGTTTCCAGGTAAAGAGAGAAAAGGAAGCAAAGGCCTATTGCCTTTGAGAAAACAAGAAGACTGACAGGGCAAGTGAAACTATATCAACAGTGATGAGAATTATTACTAAGTTGTGATTCTCCACTTCTGCTTTTTGCATTATTAATTTTTAAACAAAAAAACCAAACAAAAAAAAACACAACAGTGAGACTTGGCAGTGCTCAGAGAGAAACTTCATTCTGCAACCAAGAGGAACTGATAACCCTACCAGACATCCCAGGCCTCAATCCAAAGAAAACACAGGAGGAAAACAAAATCTTCTTTGTGAAGTGTGGGGCAGGTTAAGGCAAATGGGTTAGATAGCATTAAAGCTGTGTTGCATCAGTAAAAAAAAGACATCATGATGTTGTAAAACCAGATTAGGGATTCTGAGGTTTCCAGCAGGACAGCCTGGACATCAGGCTTCAGCAAAAACAAAATCCCTGGGCCAGATTTCTCTGCTCCTTTCTTTTTCCCCTGTACTCAGAGCTACTGAGGGCTGGGTCACCTGTGGTTTTTTTCTGACTAAAAGAAGGTTTCATCAGCAAGAACAGTTATTTATGCCTGCAAAGCTGCCCTTCCCTGTAGCAGAAAATCTACTGCAGCTTTTTTAATTCACAAAAGTGACAGATTAGTAGCTCTTCCAGAATCCAGATGAAGTTTAGCTGCATAGAGTAGAGCCCTTACCTCACATCCTTTGTCAGTGGCATTTAATCACCATTTGAAACCCTTCTGCTATATGTCTTTGTTTTCTCCTTACCAGTGACTGCTAGGCTATATCTGGCATGTCTTTGTGAACATATATCAGACAGTGACAGACACTGGGATGTACTGAAACTTTCTTCCAGGTTCTCCACAAGAAGTAACATATCTATACCTGCCTCACCATAGGAGAAAGCCCAAGATAAGCCGTGACCCGCTTCTAAGACACATTATGTATCCCCCAACATGCCAGGTAGACATTACTACCCACCCCCCTTACACTACCCCTTGTCTGTGGGGGTGGCAAATCTGGCTCTCTCCTTGATAAAAAGTGGCGGTCTGGAAAGGAATAAAAGACAATGCAAGATTACTGGAAAAAACACTAGGAAGCGGAACACTAACGCAGAAGTCAAGAGTGCGGGGAAACACAATACTGCAGTAAAAAAAGGTGGTGGGAACAACACTGGAGGATTAGAGGGAGGTTCTTGGAAGTACATTTCCCCTCTTATCTTCCTCCCTCTCCCTGCCCCACATGCTTAAACACAAGGGAGATGGATGAACAGGATGGGGTTGGGCACTGAGAAGCAACATCACCCCTCCCTTCTCTGCACAGCACAGCTCTGCTTTCCCTCCTATACTTGTTCCTGGCCTGGATCCTTTTTTAAAAGCCATCAAATAATCATGCTGTAAGTGATGAAGTGAGACGAATGCCACACTTTCAACATCAGCAAGTATTTCTTTGGTTCTGGAAAGTTCCCATTCATGTACATTTGCTTAAAATGTTCTTCTCTCCCAAACTGTTC
>NW_010331029.1:8978-23575 GCF_000700745.2 Antrostomus carolinensis | reverse complement strand
TAGGGACAGCATATGTTAGAATACTTTGCTAATTTCAGTTGCACCTCTGGAAGTGTCCAACAGAGCCAATACAGTTAATGTTTCTTTTTAATCTAAATATGTATGTTTTTAATGTAACATACTGGTACATTCTAACATCCAGTAGCTTGGGGCAGAACTTTTAATCTGCTCTATCCAGGCAGTCTCTATTCTCAGAGTAAAACTGTGCTTTCATACTGAACAGAAACACTTTGAACAGCCTCTATTATAGCAAACCTGTATATTTTCCTATATATTAGGAAAAATTTCTTCACCAAAGTATTGAAACAGGCTGCCCAAGGGAATGGTTGAATCACCATCCCTCAAGGTATTTAAAGATGTGTAGATGTGGTGCTTAGGGACATGATCTAGTGGTGGACTTTGCAATGTTAGGTTAACAGTGGGACTCAATGGTCTTAAGGGTCTTCTCCAACCTAAATGATTCTATGATTCTAAACACTATCTGGTTGTGCCCACAGAGCTGTTTTCTTTTCCCAGCACAGCTACATGTCAGCTGTCTGATCTAGGTTAGAAATAAGGAGCTAAAAAAGCCTGCTGATAATAGTGCTGAGAGGAGAGAGTTGCACTGATAGCACACTAGCAAGCTCCATCATAAATCACAGCATCATAGAACCATGCTCAGACAAGACCACTGGTACACGTTACTCTGTCTTGTTCTGAAGGTGGAACTGGGATCCTGTCATGGCCAAAACAGTCCTTGAGAAGCCCTGAATAAAGGAAGCAGCACATATCTTAACACCTGCTAAATCACAAAATTTAGTGCTGGGTGTCCTGTGACAGAGATAAGCACACATTTACGGTAATTCTGACCCATAACTGCCTGTGAGGAGTTAGTGTTCATTCAGAGAACATTCAGAGTAAAGTGTCCTTTACTCAGTGTGACTTAAAAATACTTTTGACTGTTTTCTACAGAAATTAAGCTTGTGCAATAAAGCTGTGTATACACACACATACGTAGCTCTACATAGCTCTCAAACACGCTGACCAGCTTCATCCAAATTTGGGAAGTGGCAGTCATCCCCAAGATAACTACATGCGCAGAGGTCTCACAAAGAGACAAACCCTGCCAGTGCCTTCAGCAGCAGAAAGATTTCAGTCCCATTAGACAGTGGAAGACCTTCATTGCCGTGGCATGTCATGGAGGTCACATACAAGGAGAGAGCTGCCAAATTTCACACCCTTTCAAACATCATCTGCTATTAGGACAAAACAAAACTCTAAAAGAAATCAGATGCCACTTATCCTAATGCCCATAGTACTGTTTGTTTTCCCTAGATAAGATGCTCTGAATGCTATGGACCATGAGCTTCTCTAACACATAGAAATATATACATACATACATATATAGATATCCACAGACCCAAGCCAAACAAATAAGCATCCAGTCTTCCGCCTCTGCTAAGCCACCTGTTTTCTAGCAAGTGCTTTGCACCACCATCTCACAAGCTACACTGACCTTTAAGCTCTCAAATGCTGAAAATCTTTGCAAGCTTTGATAACACATTTTTACTTTTAAGCAGATGCTAAAAAAGCCATCTTTCAATTTGCATAATTCCATTGTTCTTTTTTTTTAAAAAGAAAAAAAAAGAACCAAACCAAACCCTGTTTTAAAATACATACCACTGCACCTCACAGTTCCTTAGCAAGAAGTTTCTCCCTTTCAAAAGCCTCTAAATCCATAATCATACTTCCCATGTAATGTGGAACTCCTGCGCTCTGCTGGACACAACTTCACAGACTTCAAAGGATACCATCAACTAACACAGCAGGAACCCAGCCCTGTCTTTTCAATGAAAGCTGCAAAATTAAGACCTTCAGCCAAAATGTGAATTTGAAGGCTCAGGCCCAGATACAGTTTTCAATTAAAATGACAACTGAGAGCCACAGTCACACAGGTGTCAAATGAAAAATCAATTGATTTTACTGCTTGTTTCACGATTCTCCCTTCAACACAGAAAAATAGCTACAGCTCATGCAGGATTTCATGGGATACTCCTGCACACAGCAGCATATTTGCAAGTTCCATGACTAATTCTTCAAAACAGTTTTAGTAAATACAACTACCTTCTTTGAGTAAAATTGATTTGCTTTGCAATTCATAGTAGATGGAAAACAATGACTTAAACAAGAGCTTACTTAAAGCAAACTGATATTCAGATATTGTCAACGCATGGGACCCTGCTGAATAGACACTGGAAACATACAAATGCAAAGTTAGAGGCCTGCATCACTGATTTATGGAAATAGGAGATTTGATTGAACTAAGGAAGAAAGAGATACACAGTATTATCACCTTGATGATGCTCACAAGAAAATGGGAATTGAAGTAACTGTCCTACACTGGTGTCCCTGATGTGTTCCTATCAAGGGTCTTTAATGTGGTCACACAAGAGCACACATCCATCTAATCAAATGGACAAGCACAACTTCACTTCTGTTACACTTATTCCTAACTTCTGCTCTCTCTTTCATTCCTTTTGACCATACTTTCTTAGAACTCAGTATCCGTACTCCATAGTGTTCCCATACAACTTTAGCTACCATTCCAAGAAAACAGGCCAACATATATAAGATGTAATTATGGATGGAAGAGAATCTAGTGAAGTCTTTATAAGCCTTACTTCAAATAAAGCCTCACAAAGATCTAGCAGAAGCCATGCACGCCGAATGTTCCGGCTTACATGGTGCTCTGAGGAAACTACTGAATTTTTTTTTTTTTTTAATAAAAAAACCACACAGGAATCTGCTCAGTGACTCAGGCTCTTTCACTAACTACAAAATACAAGCCACTTTTATATCTCCAAATCAGAAAAATAACTGAAAGTCGGAATGACTCAATCCCTCTAACGGCACTCTGAACAATCAGTTGCTGCTCATGTTCTTTGCACATCATACTTTTGTAATCACTACCTTCCCTTCTGGCAATTTTGTACAAGTTTTATTTTCTGAAGTGGGGTATTGCCAGGGAGTTACTTTGTAAATATTATTTCTGGAAATGATAGATCACTTGTGAATATGGTGATTAAAAAATTCTTAATTAACACCTCGTTACCTTCCCAGGTGTATATTGGCATGTCCACCTATAACCAGAGCAAAAAAATTCAGCTGCTAAACCACTCAGCTTAGCACTGCTCTTTCAGTGAATGTCCCACTAAATAAATACATTTAAGTAGCAGTAGCTATGAGTTTCCTAAACAAGCCACAGTTTAAAATGAAAACAGATACCACATAAAACCAGCTATGGTGTATCAAAGGCTTATTTATTTTACCTGAATACATAGTTGATGTACTGTTGGTCCAGGTCACTGAGAGAGGAGGGAAAGAAAAAAAGGTGTTATTTTAGTAATGCAGTTCATTTAGTATAAGAGATCAATATATTAAGTAGTATTATAACACCGTAATATTACATAATATCAGTATTATATAATACATGACACAATAGTATAATTAGGTAATACTAACATTATATTATAATTAGGTAATACTAGCATTATATTATGATTATATGCATTATAACTATAATCTATTAATATTACAATATTATCAATGTATTAATCAGCATATTAATTTACCCATCATTTGCACATTATTTCTGTTGTTATTATGTCAGTGGGAGTCTCATTTAAAGTGAAGAAAAAGTGAGACTGAGTAAAATTTAGACCCTCTAAACAGAGACCAAAAATGGTTTTGAAATAAATGAGCTTATCCATATTCTATACACACATGTATTATGTACATACACATAATATGCAGTGGCAACACAACTGCAGATTATACACCATGTAAACATGTAATGCTACCTGCTTTCAAAACAGCTGTTGTCTGGCTGAATTTCTAACACACACACACACACACACACACACACACAGGGGATTAGCACAAGTTTTCAAGGTTTTTAAGGTACTCGGCCATTCCAGTCCTGTAGCAAGCCACCAGCTGCTAAACACTTTTGAGACTGTGTTGCAAAGGGAGATACTGACAGATTCAAACCATGTAGCTTTCAAGGTTAATGCAAACCAACATTTCCTCATAATGCCTCCACCAGTAACTAGGGGTTATTTTTGCAGGACTGAGTCACCATCCTTTGATAACACACTGTTTAAAACTAATTCAGTGTTCAAGTTCACAGTATAACTATCAATAACCACATGCTGTTGTTATCAACAGTAAATAAGGCTCCTCTTGCAAGAAAAGTCATTAATGATTAACCAAGAGTGGCCCAGCTCACCCTGATAATGCAGAGATCCCTACAGTTTACCTGACTGCTACACAGATGTCTCTAACCCTTTTTGACAGCAATCTCTTTCTTTTTAAAAGAATATGAAAACACATTACCTTAAAGAGCTAGGTTTCCATAACTTGTGGAGTACTTTGTAAACCCCTGTAATTGAAATGACATATGTAATCGCCATAACACACAATCATTCTGACAAACGACAGCTTGTTTGGCTGTGGCACTGGCAGACGCGGAACCACTCCAAATTACAGTTCGATAACACGGCACAAAGGATGCCTAAACCATGACTACAACAAACCTATTGCTTCCAAGGGTTATCTGCCATGCTATGTGTGTCATGCTAGCCCTTCTGAAGAAGGGACAACACCTAGCTCACAGCAACTACAAAGGACTGTGTGTGTAAGTGTGTGTACATGTGTGTGTAAATACACACAGAAAAGTGTCGCAGAATGGGTTCTGCAGCCCACCCCACTTTTTGGGTAACTTCTACGATGTGTTCATCTGTGTAGACTCCTACAGCTGTTGGCTTTAAGCTGTCTTTCCTGGTTAGAGTTCTCTCAGCTCTAGGGTCTCCAGGTTCCTTACATTCTTGACCCTAGCCACCTCTTGGTTAGCTCCCATTTCTATTCTGGGAAAAGCTTTAAGCACTCAAGGAAGGAACAGCACAGCTTCAGGCTCTATTTTTTCAGACCCTTTTTTCAAGGCTTTGGTTTGGTTTTTTGTTTTCTTTTGGGGTTTTTTTTTTTTTGAGAAAAACAGAAAATGAAAACACCTCTCCTATGAAGACAGGCTGAAAGAGCTGGGGCTGTTCAGCCTGGAGAAGAGAAGGCTCTGGGGAGATCTTATAGCGGCCTTCCAATACCTGAAGGGGGCCTATAAGAAAGCTGGGGAGGGACTTTTCGTTAGGGCAGTTAATGACAGAACTAGGGGGAATGGCTTTAAACTGAAAGAGGGTAGGTTTAGATTAGATATTAGGAAGAAGTTCTTTAGTGTGAGGGTGGTGAGACACTGGAACAGGTTGCCCAAAGAGGTTGTAGATGCCCCCTCCCTGGAAGTGTTTAAGACCAGGGTGGATGAGGCTTTGAGTAACCTGGTCTAGTGGAAGGTGTCCCTGCTCATGGCAGGGGGGGTGGAACTAGAAGATCTTTAAGGTCCCTTCCAACCCAAACCATTCTATGATTCTATGATTCTATGAAAAGCAAATCCAGTAGAACACTATGTAATACATGGCCTAAATTCTGCCTCCGCTAGACTGAAGGGTAGAACACATGTCCTTTCCCTAACACTCTGTCTTGATTAACTGTGCGGTAAGTTACTTCATCTGTTTGCCCTTTCTAGTAATACCTTTATTCTGTGTCTGTTGACAGGAAATCTAATTGCACAAAAAACCCAGCAGCTGTATCAAAAACGTTCTCTCAAAAACAAGAGAAATGGAAAGAAGCTATACTTTGAGCACAAACATTATGTTGGCACTTCCTCCATGTTGCAAGTACACAGAAGAGGCCTCTTGAAGATTCTCCAAGTAGTTTTCCACCTCCTGGCACTGCTTTACAAATAAGACCTCTTGGCTTTGAGAACACATACCACCCATTACAGCAAACAAGTATTTGCAGTGAAAAATCCTTAGCTTTTTGTTTTATCTAGATGAGCAAATGTTTACCATATAACTTTTCCTCAAGGAAAAGATAATTATACTTCTTATTTGTATGTTAACAACATGTTAGAATGGGATCTCTCAACGTCCCTAGACACAAACACATATAAACACATTACCGCTGCCCTGAAAATTTTACAATATGATTAGAAAAAAAGAAGGAATCATCCCTAATTTGCAGACAAGACTTAACATATGAATGAGTCACTCATTAAGTCTATAGACAGCTAAGAACCTTATTATCCAGCTTAATGCTATAAAAGATACAAATATTCCAGTTAAAAACTACTACTCTTGTTGCCTTCAGATTTTCTGTGTCTGACTGTTTCTAGCTTTTCAGGGAAGAATTATGATTTATCCAAATCAATGTTTAGTCTGAAAGAGACAAAATAAAACCTGACAGGTTATGCAACTCATTGTTAAAATTAAAAAAAAAATAAAAATGCATATGATTGCATAAAAAGCCCTGACATTTCAACATCTCTCCTCTGGGAGCATATTCCATGATATTTTAGAATATTTTTGACAATTTTTAAATAAAATCAGTGTGTGCAGTAAAGTTCCAACTACAAGTTATTGGTTGTCTTTTTTAATGTTTCTTCTCCTCTCAAAAAGAAGTGCCTCTTAATAGGTAACCATCAAAAACTTACAGAAAAGCTTAGTGCTGATTAAAACTGTATGTGCATTTTCTCATCCACTGTCAACTGACTATAATATCTAATTTTTTCTACTGCTGTTTTCAACATAAGAGCTATAAAAGGAATGCACTTTCTTACATTTACTAAACTTCATTCTTTTCAAGTGTTTCTTACATCAAGAACCTTAAATATCAGTAACTTCACAATAAAGCTGATTTCTCCAACACATTTACTCTTCCTAATTCTTCTTCCAAAAGAAAATGACTTACCAACACAGATCAAATGAATTAGAGCCCATAAATAACCGTTTGGATCAAACTGCAATAAAGAACATCTACATAAATAAATGCACGTTCATGTAAACACACATATTTGTTATTTCCCTGCAGTTAGCTCCACAAAGCAAGTACAGCGAGTGGGAGCCAGGCTACAAAGAGAAGACGACCAAAGAAGACCGGGAAGACTAAACCTTTTCCTGTCCCGCTTAGAGACCTGGCATACACTGGGTACCCAGGCTCTCAGCTAGTCTTGGCAAGAATAGCTCTGTTTCTTCAGATATGTACACCACTTTAAATAATCCGAGCATATGGACTCCAGTCTGTTTAGTCTCGTATTGGCGGTCAGAGAGGTGTGAGAGTTTTTGCCTTGTCTCCTTTCCCCTCTCAGTCCCCGCAGCAGCTAAGTAGTCTCTCTCCCCAAGGCTCCAACTTATCAAACAGTAACCAAAACAATGCTTTAAACAGACATCTGTCTCTGAGCAAGGCAGGCTCTCCGCACAATCAATGTGGAAAAATAAACATTTTTGAGAATAATTTATTTTAAAATATTTTAGATGTCTGCTTTCAGGGGAGATAAATTGTACACCAGAAGTTCCTGCTCTGCACCATGGACTGTGAAGGGAGCTAGCACTGCTGCAACACTTCTGATGGCTGCATTTCATTAGATGCACCGAGACAAGTTCTCAGATTCATCCCACCTAACTTAAGATACTAACTAAAGTATCTAAAACAAGGAAGCAGCCTTCCTAAGTCTCCAAAAGAGAATAGCACCTCCAAGGAATAGATCTTTGCTGGACTCAACACTCTTTGGAGGTACCACCTTTCTTTCTCCAGTAACTACTGAAAGCATGTCGAGTGACTGCAAAGCTAATTTAGGAACCTCTTGAAAGTACATGCAATTAATTCAAACCTAAGTGATATGCTCTAAGCTCTATAAGAAGTTAAACTGTGGTTTGCCCAGCCACCACCTTCATCAAAGAGCTGTATATCCACACTGCTCAGAGGTTGTACCATGATGTAAACACATTAAAACCAGCAAGACTACTACACAGTAAGAGGCAACATTTACAGTTCCTTCGCAGGAATCCCACCCTAGGTTACAAGTAAAAGCTGCACCCCTGACACACTAGGCAAGATGTCAAACAAGGTCTAGCTAGAGCTGCTTTAAAAAGTAGAGCTCACCTGCGTGTCACATAAAGGAAGGCACACTGCTGCTGCCAAGAGGAACAGCACACTGTGGAGAAGAGAAAAAAAAAAAAACCAAGAGTATAGGCAATTCCACTCAATTTTACACTGGCATTTCATTTGTTTCGTTTTTATTCCATATTTAGAAAGTAATCTCTGTCAATAAAATTTTTACATCATGCATCTTTCATAACTCATACACAGCAAAGTTGTATGAGAAGAGAAACAGCACAAAACATCTCAGCAGTGATGAAAACAAGTTTTTTGGTAGGGAATATTATTCTTCACTTGCCATCTGGCTTCCCTAGACTGCTTCAGAAAATCAAAATCAACCAATTTCTGGCTGTAAATGGCTACCAAAAAGTTCTTTAAGGTGAATTGCCTATTACAACAGTGCCAGCAGAGGTGACTTCATTAAAAGTTATGGTGTAACTCCAGAACACAGAGCAAAGTGGGAGTGAGTGGTATTACACCAGAAATGGCTTAAGGACACCACATGTTCTCCTCTAGTCCACTGACTTGGACTAAATAAATTCTTAACCTGTGGCTGAATCAGTACAGGCTACACTGAATACACTGGTGTGGAGTTTCTGTGGACTGCCACTATTAATCATAACAAACATTTGCTTTTGCAGTTTATTTTCCTGCTCTCTAGGGGCATAGGAAAAGACAGAACAAAGACGATAAAAAACCTGGTAGCTTTGACAGTGATCCAGTGGTGAAAATGAGGCCACAGTAAGTCAGATAATGGAAGCAACAGGAAGAAATTAGGAAGATGATGCCTCTAAGTACACTAAATAATAACCCAATGTTATCCACTCTAAGTGCAGCTAAAAGATCACAGAATGTGGAGCACAGCAATTAGGTGTTCTTCAAAGGGATGGGGGGGAAGAATCAAACTTTTAATACATGACTGGCTGACTTCTGTTTGCCCCTTTCTATCTCTTCTTTGAAGCCTACACAACTAGGACCAACAAGGGTTGGTAGGTTGTGCAGCTTAATATGAATAATTCTAGCAGAACTGGATATCATTCACCTTTTCTTTCCTAAGAAAGGCATTTTTAGCTATTTTTTATCACATTAATTATCTTTCTCTTACTGCTTAAGATTACCCACTGGAACTTCAAACCTGATTTCTATCTCCTTTCCAAAAGCATACTTACAAACACAGCTTTGTTATTCAGGAAGACTGGCCTTTTGGCTTTTTTAATTTTTAGAAGGAGAAAAAAAAAGTATCTATTTAAGTAACTGCTATTTAAAAAAAAAAATAAAAGAAAAAAGAAAAAAGAGAAAATACATTTTAAAATGCTTAATTACTCCTATGTTGCAATTTAGGGTCACCGCCCACAGGAATGTGCCTTACATTCTTCATTGTTGTGGTGTGCCATTATCTGAAGCAAATACAGAAGCTGGAGCCAAAACAAGTCTGAATTTGAATCTGAGCAGTTTTTAAAGCTTACCTACAGACTTTAAGATGAGAGGTTTGCTGTAAAAAAGAAAGTATGATTAAAAAAATTAAAATTTCCAATTAAAAATTGTGAAATAGTGCTTTCTCCTTCCAAAAACAGGAAAGTGATGACAGTTGATCTTAGTGCACCAAATACATTAAAAATCCTGCGAGTAACATTCAACAGTCCATTATGTTTGAGCACTGGTTAGCAAATGTAATTTGAAAAAAAACCCAAACCAGGACTACAGATTAGCCTACTTCAACTTGATTTGTATTTTCAGATTACTTACCAGCAGGTACACCTAAAACCAGACATGAACTTTATACCTGGTCCTCAAGCTTAACTTGAACTATACCAAAACTATGTATTGTATGTACTCAAAGTATTGAGTACATACAATACTTGAGTATTGAGTACTTGAGTATTAATTAGGTAATACCCCAGCCAAATCAGTCTTGGTCTAAACTCCTGAGAGATTCCCAAACCTTTGGTCCAAAATTATTCTCCAGAAGCTTCCTAGCAAGACCTTTGTTTGCATTATCCTTGTCCATAGTGCTTTTGTTTTCCACGAGAGAAGACATAAACATGTGAGCTAGAAAGAAAATATGAAACACTTTTGACAGGGACACTAATCAGAGGACAATGCCACAGGGACATGCCATGGTACACAATCCTATGTCCCTTAGGCATAACCTTAGTGACCTCTTCAGTTTGTTAGGAGTAGCAAACACGGGCCATTTAATTGCCTTCTATATACACAACAGAGGTAAAGAATGGAAGATCCCTTCCACAGGAAGCCAGGGGTCACTGCACAAACAACTCTGTGCTTAACGATTTCCCAGTGCCGCCTCACACAACAGCTCTTGCGACAATTAGAAAAACATTTCATAGCCTAAAATGAAGGATCCCAAATGCAGTTTGTGAGAAACAAACCCAGTTCGTACTAAAGGGAGCCCTGACTTTAATAAGTCTTGGGACAGATTCTCAAGCATTCAATACAAATCCAAAAATGCACTGTTCTTCCTGCATTTCATGTGGAGATGTAATCTATCTATAATCATACAATACATTAAATACTAGGTATATTACACTGATCAGATCTAAGGACCCAATCCTCCTCCTTCTCAGCTCAAACAATGAGATTCTTATGTGGGGCATGAGAGAGAGGTGATATTAATTTTCAAGAGGAAAAAAAAACCACAGACCAAGCCAGTCTTAAAAATGCAGACCAAACTGTTGATACACATTTGCAGTGTTTCATCAACTAAAGAGGAAAAGAAAACATCAACACAGACAACAGCAAAGCTCTCTCTGGATCTCATTAATGACTAGCTATCACAGCAAGACTAGAAAAGCACATGGCACTAATGCCCGTATTGTTAAAGGCAATTATATCACAGGAGGTACCACAAATATATCAATTAATACATCAATTACCTCTTTCTGCACAAACTTCTGGAAGCCACAGGTTATAACTTCTGCTGCATTGTGCACAGTGAGGAACACCGGGATTGGCTGCCATTGGGAAAGAACAAAAATGCTCAAATTAACTCAGAACAATCAGACACATACTAAGGGGCATTCCTCTTAAGAGACAGCTGTCCCACATGTTTGTGGTTTTGGGTTTGGTTTTGTTTTGTTTCTTAAACTGTAAACCCATGTCACATCTCCTAAAAGGGACTCCAGCTGTCCCACATGTTTGTGGTTTTGGGTTTTGTTTTGTTTCTTAAGCTGTAAACCCATGTCACATCTACTGAAAGGGACTTAGATCCATTCCAATCACTATGACACGGCACAGGTATCTTTAAATGCAGACCCTACTTGCTTCTCCAGCTTCCGATGGCTCAGCCAGTTTGTTTGTATACAGCTACCTCAGTGAGATTTGCCCCAGGTTTCTGCCTCTAATTTTGCCTCGCTGTTCAAATATCTGCAGCCTCCACAGTAAACAGATCTCATTAGTCTTCCCATCTCTGTCTACTTGTACTAAGAATACAGTGTGACTCCTAGCAACACAATTACGGGCAAGATTATTTTAGGTGATTGCTTTCAGTTACAGCTAGGAAGAGCTGCCCGAAATTACGGTAGAAATTTAATAGTTCATACACAAATGATGTTGAAATTATACCCACTGAGGTACCTGGACACCATCCCAACATGAAATCATTAAGAAACCAACCCCAATGATAACAGTAATGAATCAAACACCTACTGCCCCAGGCAAACCCAACCAGAATTAGTGGTTCATAGTACTTCCTCCATGGTCTCTCAGACAGTTGAAACAGAAGCAATTCCCCAATCCAATTAAGATAATCTAAAGACTAAGGTAGTTTTAGGAAGCAGTACTTCCCCACTTGTGCAAGGTATTTAAATCACGAGTAGAGAATGAGTTAATTTTTCCAGTGATGTCCATGCCTTTTAAGTATCAGGTGATATAAACAGCAAATATCTCTTAAATTTGACTTTGTATTCAAAAATCTGTATTTTGTGTATTTTTCTTTTTATTCCCATAAAGCTAGATAAGCATCGCTAATTAAACATTTTAAGTCATAATGACAACTTGGGTGGATCCGTAAACGCAACAGTTACACCACGATAACTTTTAACACCTCTAAATTAGCAAGGAATTAAAATCACACAAACACAACTGGCATGAAGTTGTCAGCCTCAGCTTCACCGATTCTGAAATCTAACTCTCAACCCTATTGCTGGACAACTGAAAAGATAAAACCAGAGGTATCCAACATAAGCATCCTGAGCCTGACACAGCAATAGGAAATACAGAAAATAACCATACACAAGGAAAGCTGACAGCAGAATTTACATTCTTCCTTTTGTGAAGCCAATTTATTGTTTTTTTTCTTCCCGCCCACCCTTGGCTCTTCCAAATATGTTTTGGAGCCAACAACGGCTCCAGTTTGCCTAGCCCAGTTAACCTTCTCCATATGTCTATTGTCTTTGATGTGAGTATTTCTTCAATTTGTGAGTGGGCTTAATGCTTACGAAAATAAAGGTTTACTGGTCGGGCAGGCAGGGTGAATAGACTCTGTACAAACCTCCCCTCACAGCTCTGCATACTTTTGTTAATGCATCACAGTCCAGAGCTAAGCAGCCTTCCTCCAGTTCCAGCCCTGAACTCCTGGGCAGGGGAGACTGCCAGCACCTCTAGGGAGAGGCACAAAGAGATTAAGATTGTACCCCTGCCAGTATACAGGAGTGTTTGAAAGTGGGTCTCCCTGGCTTTGATCAAGAAAGGGCAGGTAACTTCTGCTTAAGGAATAAACCCACTTAATTCAAATGCACTGCTGAGGTGAGCCAACTCAGGCATCAGTTTGAGAGTCCATTTTCCTTCTCACTGTGTCATAAAATTGTCATACACAAAGTTACTGTAAGTAAAGCTTCTATGTAGGATTTAATTTAGCCTCAGTACAGGGCATTACATAGTAACCATGACCTAAGACTACTTGTCCTTTTGTCTTTCCTCCTAAAATCGCCACAGAATTAGTCTCTAAATCCCCTTTCATGTACAACAGAGCCATTCAGAAATGGGAGATGCTCCTTAAGAAAGGTTTAGGATATAAATCAAAACCATTTGCAGCTCCTCTGCCACTCCAGTGCATCTCACTCTTGAATGACCAGAGCAGGGACAGGAGGGAAACCAGGTAACTTACAGGATGACTAGGAAGTAAGAAGAAATAGCAGAGAGGATGTGATTCACACCTCCTCCACCTCCCAGATGAGCAGTCAGAAAAGATGCTGCTGACAAGGCTTTATTGCTGCTTCGAGACGAGGCTCTCCTTAGGGATCTTTGCTCAGTTTACATCAGGGAAGCCCAATGGAACTTGCTTTGACAAGGAACCAAGAGGAAGTAAATGCAACCACCCCAGGCAAAGGTAATCTGGAGGTATGGGGCTTCTGAGCACATGCCTGTGCCTTCCAAAGGTCACTTTGGTCTGAGATGAGGCCCCCTGCCTTGTTTATGAGGACAGAAGCCTCCTGTCCTCCTCTGCCCTACCTCCCCACTGGGATGTTCAAGGGATCACAACAAGCAGAACCTTGTCAAAAATTCTCTTTTGATCCTTCTTGGGGTTTAGGAGCTGGCAGGAGTGAGCTGGCTCTGGACTTAGATTAAGATGCATTGACAGAATGCAGAAAGGAACTAGTGCAGAATCTGGCCTTGCACACTGCATAACAGCAGTAAAACATTCCTGATTTTAACAACTCATGTCACCAATTTTTTTTTTTTTTTTTCAAGAAATTCTATATCATTAAAGTAAAAAACATTCAACTTCAACAAAAGCAGATTTTATATTCTCTAAACATCTGGTAGGTTACTGTGATTCAAAAGGATCATAATACTGATTAATCTAACCCTTCCCATAATCTCTTTCCAACTTTCAATTCATTTTTTCTAACTCTGTAAAGCATCAAAAGCCTCTCACTGAAATGATCTTCATCCTTTTCCTGCAAGGATTTCCCACAGATCCTGCAGCCCCATTCTCCCTTTTGTAAAGTTACAGATAGTAACTTCTTCAGTTTCTTCCCTACTTGCACAGTTCAGACCACTGAGGATCTGTTCTGCAAAATGCTGAGCACTCTGAAGAGATGCTGAGTGCTTTGGACTGTCATGGAAGTGCTTTTTGATACTGCTCTACACTTCACAGGATTGGACTGCTGCTGCTCTAGCACCATTAACAATGTATGCATTATTTAAAGCCCTCCTCCCTTCTTCCCCCTCAAGCCAGAAACAGCATTAAACACCTTGTATGAAGGGAATATTCTTTGCTTATAAAGTAGAGGCAATAAAGAACTGACTTGTGCATTTCTTACCAATCTAGACAGTGCCCTAGAGCCAGCATAAATAATACCAACAAACAGTACTGAAGCAGGAAGCCATGACAGGATTTCAGACCTGTAAAAACAATTAAAATCCCATTACTTCACCACATTCTGTTTACTTACAGTCAGCAACAGTTGCTTGCAAGGAATAGAGTAATACTTATATTATGTATGTATATTTCAAAGGTGTGTATATTAAATTCATTGTCTGATTGTTCAGTATTCCTCCCATGTAGTAAAAAAGTCTGAGGCAGCAATTAATCACTTAATTTAATCACA
>NW_010331029.1:0-8951 GCF_000700745.2 Antrostomus carolinensis | reverse complement strand
TTTCCCTGGCTCCTCTCCCTGCAAAATTGTTTGTTTCACAGCAATTGCTCCTGCTGGTTTTAAGAGAGAGAAATTTCAACTAATTTCCTTGATGTGCTGTAAAAGAAAGAAAAACTGACAAATGAAGGCATAAAATGGTGTACTTGCACAGACAGCACACATCTTCATTATGTACAAATACACTTGCCCACCCACACATTCATTTCTCAGCCAGCTTTACAAAGAGATTCTTCCTAAAGATCAGATTGTCTCTGTGGGAGCCTGTCTCTTGAGATTTCCTAATGATACTCCTTTGACGAAGCCAAACTCCTAGAGGCAGTTTAAGAACTAATGGAGGAATGAAGTCATCACAGACTGATCTGATATTCTTTGTAGCCATGGTTATTGCAGTAGGGTCAGGTTTTAGGTCTGAGAAGGGGCTTCAGAAGTTGCGCTTTTCCTTTTTTTGATTGTGGTACTTAAGGGGGAAAAAGGGATCAGGTAGGTGGTAAATTTCAGAGAGAATAACGCAAGATTTTGAGCAAGGGAGCTAAGGAGTAGCAGTCACCTAAAGGCCTGACCCAAAGGCTTCCTAGGACTGAAGACACTGTCTTACCCCCATTCGCTCTTCCCGAGCTTTGAACTAAAGTCAAGAAAATATTAGTGAATAATGCTGGTTTTCAAAACTAAACCAAACTGCTTGTAGTTCCTTCATTTGGATTACACTTCCAACTAGCATGTAAGAGTTAAGACGTAATTATATGTACAGCCACACGAGAAAAACAGACCACTAGATGATGAAATCAGAACAGTCTGAATGAAGATAAAACATGCCTAAAGATTCATGTAAACATAGACAAGGGAAAAAACCTAAACATCACATTTCCTCTTTTTTTATAGACATAATTTTCTAAAGATACTTGATCAAAAACCCAGAGTAATTAAAACACAGTTATCTTTAGATCCTTTCATTGGCATAAATATTTGCTCTGTTTTTTGTGGTAGTCACCATAATTTTTTTATAAAAACACTATTCCTTTTAAGGTTATTGACTTCAACTGGAATTTCACCAAGACCAGGATCTAAAACTGTCATACCTCATTACCAACAAGGTCACATCAGATTCCAACAAAAATACCCCCACCCTATTAGAACTGCAACAAATGGAAGAAAGGGGTGGGAAGAAAAGTAAGGAGGGCTGCAAAGATGAAAGGAGCACATGATGAAAACTGAATTTTCATTTAGAACATAACACTCTCTCATGTTCCCCACCACTAAATTCTAGGAATCCCAAATACATCATCATCTCCAGTGCAATAGTATGAAATGCAATGGAAAAGGACTTCAGATGCTTTTTCCATGCTGCCAAGTGGGAATTTCAGGACTGAAAAAGAATGCATTGATGTTTGATGTAATGTGTCAGCACCAACAATCTGTCTTGTATGTAAACCAATTAGTAGCTACTTATGTTGGTAGTACAGTGGTGTACACACAAAAACAGGAAAGCTCAGTGACATAAATGAACTGATAAGCTTGTGGCTGTAGTGCTAGATCCAAAGCCCGCTAAAGCCAATGGGTAGCTTCTCCTAAACCACACTTGGAGCTTTGGCTTAAGCAAGGCTCTGTGCTGCTGCTTAGCTGTGGGGAAAATTCAGCACTACAAGAAATGCCAACCAGAACACATAGGACATACAAGAGCAAGTGTAGAGTCCTTCACCTGGGGAGGAATAACCGCATGCATCAGTAAAGGTTGGGGGCTGACCTGCTGGAGAGGAGCTCTGCAGAAAAGGACCTGGGTGTGCTGGTGGACAGCATATATTCCCCTGTGCTCCACAGAGACTTTGCTTTGGATGCAAGTTTTGCAGACAGTCACCATTCACCCTTCATAAGAAATGATGATGTTGATAGAGTCCCTTACAGCTGGGAGTACTGGTGGGAAGCCAATTAAAAGCAGGATATCCACAAAATCTAAGAGAAACTACTCTAAGTAGTATGTTTTTACTTGTTTTTTATTGTGAAGCTAGTATTCCTGACTTTAGAGAAAGGATGATGATCTCTGTATAATAAAATAATTCTGCTGAGACACTCTGGGATAATATGAACTGGCTCAGAAAGCATACGAGATCAGCTTATGACAGAAATACTGAAACTTTTTGGAAATTAAAAAAAAAAAAAAAAGAGTAGCAGTTTATTTCTTGAAGCATGACAGGACTGGGGACTGGATATGGTACTCTTAAATATCCTACACATATACCAAAAAACCCCACCAAACCCAAAGACCACGTAGATTCAGAAACCAATATTCTGTAAGAGGGGGAGAAATGTCATCAGCTTGGGAGGGGGAAGGAGCTTGAGAGGAAGCGGCAGACAGAAGCTTTGAGACATTACGTTTGTTTTTTGAGGGGTTTTTTGTTTGGTTGGGTTTGGGGTTTTTTTGTTTTTGTTGTTTTTTTTTTTTATACAGGAGATATATGCTACAAGTCCAGCTCAGCAAAGCATTACAGTCCGTGCCTAATTCTCTGAAGAAAGACAGATTTAAACTCATGATTAAGCAGTTGGTTGCACTGTACCTAAAACATGCCAATTAATTCTGGTAATTTCATTCAGTCTATTCTAGAACAGGCATTCTGTATTAGCTAAACTAATGAAGAGGTTTCTCAGGATGTGTTTTAATCACTTCTCCTATAATGTGCTGACATCTGGTGGCCTGAAGTCTCTATTGTCAAAACACGAATTAATCTTTCACTAAAACTTTTCTTAGACAAAAGCATCTGCTTCAACATCAGAAAATGGTTCTTGTCCGGTATTTTTTTCAATGCCTTCCAAGTCTTGAAAAAATTAAAATATCTTTTCCAAGCTGGAAAAAAAGATTCAACTTCTTTAATTTCACAATTTAAAGCAAAAGTAATCATCTAGTGACAAAAAGTCGAACTAAAAAGGATATTTCTGATGGCTGTACTCCTTTGTCCTTTAGATTGTTCTGTGAAGACAAAATCTGCATAAACAATATACATTTGATAATAATATATGTATCAGTAACTGCCACTAAAGCAAGGTTTGGACCCTAATCCTGCTTCTTCTTATATCACTGATAGCTTTTACACAAATATCCTCACTTTATCTATACTGCAGATAAAATATAGGAAGTTAAATTTTGTTTCCATTTACAACTTCACTTAAGTTTCAGTGGTGATGTAGTCACTTGCATGGACCTGAAAACAGAACTTAACCTGGTTCTTCCAACATACATGTAGGATTTAATTCCAAATTAGGAGATTCAGTTTCCAACTATTTGAATACCAAACAGAAAATTCATCAGTTGTGACTTGCTAATACAGAATCACTGGAAAAAGTTTCACTAGAAGGGAACCCTGGCAACCACTCAGTCCAATTCCATTGAATACCAAACAGAAAATTCATCAGTTGTGGCTTGCTAATACAGAATCACTGGAAAAAGTTACATTAGAAGGGAACCCTGGCAACCACCCAGTCCAATTCCGCCAGCTTCAGAGTAAAGTCTGAAGCAGATGATTTTTGCCAACACAACACCTTTTAATTTGGAGTCTGATTATTCTATCAAACCTGTACTGCAATGGCTGCTCTTGCTGTGCGGTTATAAATGCTAAAGTTAGGCAAGGGTGAATGATTCCCATTTATGGGACACACTTCTTGGAGAAAAAGGCAGACTGCATTTGTGTACTTCACTGCACTGAGGTTTTGGGGACACATCTGTCAATGCTCTTAACGAACATTACCAAGGTTTCTCTTAGAATACTATAAAACAATCCAGGGAAGAGATGTGGACAGATGGTTGTATAAGTAATCCTCAGAGCTTTCACCAATGGCTGTGCTTTTTCGATTGTTTCACCAAGGTTACACTGAATCCACTTTATATTAGTAATCAGTTGAAGAGTGTGTTATTGAAAATTCATTAGACTCAAACACAAGATTTCTCTCTTACACCTGTGAAGCGGAACACATATAAACACACACAGACACACTGATATTTTAGCAAGTTAGTAACTTCCACAACCAACTTACTTATTTTCTATAGTTGGGTTAGAACATAGTTATTTAGCAGATACTGAAAACCCCACAGTACCTTGAACACAAGTTTATCTCCACCCAGCCCAGCTTCCAGGAGACATGAAGCAGAAGTCCACCCACTAATGTCTGCCACCTGAAACAGAAACAAAATGGCACCTCTGAATTGTTTGTGTTTTTTAACAATGTGGAGCATGACCTTACAGTCCACAGTATTTCTCACATCACGTCCATGACTCTAGTTATCTACCATTTCTCTAGGTTTCCAGGGATGTCACTATACCTCTTTGAGTCTTTCATTTTTATGGGCCTTCATTTCCTCCAAACTTCATAATACTCTAGCGTTTCCACCTCCTGTTTCAAATGTATTTTAAATTATCATCTACCACAATTACCTTAGTCACGTTATTGAATCCTCATTTTATCATCTCTTCCCATGCAAGGTTTACAATAATAATAGTAATGTTACAGCCATGATGATCTGAAGATAGAAGTGAGGCAAGGTTTGTGACTGAGAGATTAGTATCTTTTTGTACATAAACTGTTATTGTTAGAACAAATAAACATGGTTTCAGGATTCAAAGACTCGCTTCAGCTGAAGTAATAGGCCCCAAGGACGATGTGTGCAGTCCTAGTAGTTTCAAATATTAGCTCTATGCCTTTCCATGGTTATTCATGTGGGGCTTAGATTACAAACTCCCTCGAACACAGATTGCTTCCCCTCCCCCTGAATCTTGTGCAGCAAGCACCAAGTGAAGTGTCATCAACGGTAACATCATTATGCTGCATGAGCCTCTGATTCAGAGCCTCTAGAGAAAACATCTTTACAGCCAGAGAACCTTGTATATAGACCACAATACTGTGGTTTTCTCATTGAAAAGGTGTATAACAGCTACACACATTCTGCACTGACTTAAGTATCTAATGACTTATCCTACCATAAAGGCATTCCTTAGTCTATGATGGAAATAGTACGTGAGGCCTTAGAAATGCTTGCAGATACCTTAAAATTAGTAGTGATGTACACTTTTTTTTTTTGTAAGCTTTAACATAAGTTATTAGCTTCCTCCTTCCTTAAGCTAGTGGTTTTCAGAGAGGTGTTTCATCTTTCTTGAGTGAAAATGGTTTTCAGAAAGGTGTTTCATGTTTCTTGGGTGAAAATCCTTGAACATCTAGCATAGTTCAGACAGAGATACTGTCGTACAGCGTTAAATCACATTAACATCTGTAACAGGCATAGAGATTATTTTGTTTATTATTTCCATGCACTGCAATGCATTCAAGCAATTATTTAAAATCTCTCTCACATATATGCAAATAAAGAAATATTCACTCTATGCAGTATTACATACAGTTGGACAGTGTCAGAGAAGCGTGAGCTCGCTGACCATATAGGTATGATGAATATTCAATGCTACTATCACAGCTTACTTCAGTTTTTTTGAAATGAGCAGCATATGACAACTTAAACGCTAGGTATACCTGATATTTGCTGCCTGACTATGCTCTATTCCAAGCTAGTGATAAATTCCCATCAACTTTATTGTGAAGAACTTCCTCTTGTCCCAGGTTTTAAGGACAGAACTTGAAGTCAGTAACAGTTCCAGGTCCTTAGCACTATGCAATACAGTCTTAGATTATACAGGGAACAAAAGCAACGACAATGAACAACAACAGTATGAACTGAGAATAACATTGTTTTCCTCCTTTGCTCACCTGTCATAGCTCTAAATGAAAGTACATCTGAGCCACTTAATTTTCAAGGAAAGGCCACCTTTAAAAGCCAGAACTTACTGAAAAATAATAAGATGCTGAGATGCATTTCCAAATAATAGAAAAAGGTAACTGTGGTAACACAGGTATCATAAGACAGTTGCTTGCCATTGAAATATACTTTTTACTATTGATTCACCACACTTGTATTTTACAAATATAACTCAAAACTCGTTCCCCCTATGATAAAAGCCTTGTCCAAGAGACAATCTGTGTGTGTGTGTCAGAACTGAAGAAAGCATTCCTTCCATATTTAGCAAAGCTGAGTAAACTCAAAGAAAAGAGTGTATACTCAGATGGCAATTATTGATCAGGGCCTGCAAGTCAGGCAAAAATATAAGCCATGCTAAGCAGTAATAAAGGAATTAAAGATAACCAGTGCCTGAAGATTTTATCATTATCTCAAAAGAACAAATGGGGGAAGTCTTGACTCTAAGAGGCCAGATTTTCACTAAGTGTCTCACAAATTAACAGCACTGATGGTATATATGAATACCCAACAAAACATTAAATTTCTCATTACAATCATTAAGATATGATAGTGAAAGATATGACTTGTGATACAGAGTTACAACAAAGGCTAAGCGTGAAAATAAGCAACATGGTATTTGTGTATGCCTAAAGATGGGCTTAAGGTTGGTTTTCATTCGCATAGTGAAAGAATACATCACAACTGCACATTAGCCATGACTGCCATTTCCAAGGAAGACAGGCTGTAGTATACTTGCTACTTTTCTGCGTTGAAGCACTAAGACTTTTAGAAAAATTATAAATTATGGAGCCTATATGCCTTAATTATATCATCATGATGTTTAAAAATTAACCAAGACACATTAATTAATGCTTTACTAAGGCTTCATGAAGTATGTTATCTAGACAGCAAAAGCCAGCAATGACAAGAGGTACTGAAGTTAGCTTCAGCATGGAAAAGCAAGACATTTACTGAATAAAGTAATTTTTCAAACAACCGTGGTCTTAAAACAATACTTACCCTTGAAAAAGGGTAGGGTAGGTAAATTGCAGGACAGACAGGACATACTGGAAAACAAATACCCAATTAATGGACATCAAACACCTACAGCATTATAACATTAACAAACAATCACGAGAGCAACAAAACATAAAAAAAATCTACCAAAACAAAGAAAAACAAAAAGACCAAAAAAAAGTTTTCAGTAATTTCTCTTTCCATGCCAAAACTGCTGAATGCTGCCCCAGTCACTGTGGAAGGTAGCAGACACTTAAGTATATGAGGTATGGAGTGGAAACACTGAAGAATGGAGGGGAAGCTACCTTCTGAACTGCTCTTTCACTTTTTGAGCACACTCCATGTACCAAACTGAATGGGAAAAGGATTAACAGGAACAAAAAGACACAAGCACTTGTAAATTAAAATCATACCATACCACAGAGACAACCTTTGGCAGAATCAAGACCAATAACCTTAACATAATTGTCTCCTGATGATTAATTCATCTTACAGGCCTAACATTCTGTTCACACACCATTTTGTGTAAAATATTAAGCAGTCCATAAAGCTCCTTGGAGACGCAATATATGGGGGAAAAAAAGCAAAGCCTCTGTGTCACTGCTTTAGTATGCTTTGTCAGGGTCTGCGTGTACGGATGCTACTGTCTTCTCCCACTATGTATCTATATATGCAAATATGAGGCAGAAATACAAATGCCTTTTGATGTGTACATCAGGATCTAACAACTTCCCATAATGAAGTATATAAATACTATTTCTGCAAAGAAGGAGAATGACTGAAGCTTCTTCAGAGGAAAGGAAAGGTACCTGCCATTCCTTCCAGGAGCCAACAGAAGCTGTCAACAGCAAAAGGAGAAGCTGAAAGCTTTCCACGGAGATGAAACTGTGCTGAGCACTTTGCAAGGACCAATTTTTAGGTGTGAGGGGTGTTGCTAAGAAGCTGGCATCAATACACAGAGACAAGGTATGTTGATTCCCAACAGCTCATGTTACACATACACTTGTCTGAACTGCCACATGGGTTTTAAATCAGGATGATATATCTCCACATGTCCGTATCCCCACTTGCATTTACATACCACCTGCAACAACTGAAAGGTCTATATTCTGGTCATTTTTAACTTGATTACACTAAAACCTAAATTAAGGTTTGAAAATGGAGGCCCTATGTCAAAGTCCTTCCTACTTCCTCTCAAGTGTAGTTAAGCCAAGTACCGTTTCCAATGCCTGATGCAATCTGGCAGCTCTCCCAGCACCCTTTCTGTTTAACTAATCACTGCTCCTAGCAGCCTGTTGAGTCAAGTGCATTATCTTTTCCTTCAAACTTTGCTTCACCTCTGGACTGCAGTCTTCCTCTGGGCACCCTTAATGGTAAGTGTATCTTGGAACAGAAATCAGTGGCCAGTGCTGAGAAGATATGTCATTTTCACCTTCAAAATGCTGCTTTTCTCTAACTTTCGCTCTAGAAATCCATACCCTGGTTACTTCAAAAGTGTCTTTTCCTTCAGAAATCTGCACCAGAAACACAGGCACACTCTCCAACGGACAGGGCAGTAAGGAGTAGTTACTCTTACCTCTTCCGCCAAGAGTGAACAAACTACTTCAAACTATGTTTAAACTATACAATTTTATTCACAATGTGGCTATCTTCAGCCCACTTCTCCTTCTGCTTAGACATTCCAGCAATGCCAACAGGCAATTAGGCTGCACAGTGGAAAACAGACTTCTTGTGCTTAATTTGCAGGTTAATTAAACTGTCAAAGGTTCCATGGAAGTTAACATTAACTGAGTATTTCAGATTTCTCCCTTGTATACTTGGCATTATTGTTCCAGTTAAGAGATCTTTTGGGAATGACTGTGTTCAGTGGTTGCTAGAGATCCAACGATAAAACACACTCAGCATCACCGATGCTTTCAAAGCGGCAGAATTTCTGGCTTTATAACGAACATGTCATTAATTTGAATCATAGGACGTCACCCGTTACTGAAGCATCCACGCCATGGAAAGGCAAAGACACGGCACACGGCGGAAAGCGAGAGCGGGGGAGAGGGCAGCTGCCTGCCCTGGGGAGCGCTCAGGGGCCGGGCGGCGGTGGGACTCCGGGCAGAAATGCCAGGGGCTGTATCACCCGCGGGGCACTCCCGCCCGGGAGGGGCTGACCCCG
>NW_010331028.1:18900-26079 GCF_000700745.2 Antrostomus carolinensis | reverse complement strand
TGCTGAGACCAGCCAAATACTGTCCCACACTCTTGTGCTGTTCCATGGCTCAGGGAACGCAATGAAAACTCAGGAGTGTTCCTAGGAAGCCTGTCATCTCGTGCAGCTGTAGCCTCTCTTCTGTGACTGTACGGGGTTTACACGGCCAGGTTTTGGCAGCGGGGGGCTACAGGGGCGGGTGGCGTGGGAAGGTGCTATTGCTGTGAGAAGCTGCTAGACGTTTCCCTTTGTCCAACAGAGCCAATGCCACCGGCTCCAAGAGGGACCCACCGCTGGCCAAGGCTGAGCCCATCAGCAAACTGTGGTAGCACCTCTGTGAGAACGAATTCAAGAAGGGAAAGAAGTTGCTGCACAGCAGCAGCCAGAGAGAGGCACGAGAACATGTGACAGCAACACCTCTGCCGACATCAAGGTCAGTGAAGGAGAGGGGGGAGGAGGAGGAGGAGCACCTCCAGGCGCTGGAGTACAGATTCTGGTGCAGCCCGTGATGAAGACCATGGTGAGGCAGGCTGTCCTCCTGCAGCCCATGGGGTCCAGAGTGGAGCAGATATCCACCTGCAGCCTGTGGAGGACCCCAACAATGACAACGTTGGACTGTAAGTCTCCTCATGACACCTACCACCATTAAGGCACCATTTATGTGAGAATGGTTAAGGACATAAAGAACGATAGAAAAGAGAGTACAAAGCATTGGGCAAAGGAAGAAAGATGAACAGTTGAGGTAGCTTTTAATGTTTGATGCCGTACGAGTTGAGTCCTGGCACACAGCAGGAGGTATTTGACATTTTCTGCTTCAGAGATTAGCACTTGCAGGTATTGATTTAAACGAGGATTTATACCGTGACTGTCATTTTTACGAAGGGCACAATAAGAGAGATTAGCAAGAAATTGCCAGGCACACCAGCCTTAATCAGCTGCAAACTGTTCTCATCTAAATCTGCAGGTTTGTCAGCAAAAGGAGCACAGCTAAGTGGGGCAGCAGGCAGCCCAACCCAGTAAAAACAGCTCCCAGGAAAGGGCGCCATGAGAGAGCTTTTCATTTTAATTCGGAACAGGTTCACAATTTGTGTCGCCTATTTTTAAAATGTATTATCTGGCTGGGATTAAAGTTCCTCATCAAACACCAAGCTCTCTCCATGCCTTTTTTTGCAGGATGTGGGTCCCACCTGCACATATCAGAAGCTTCCAGGCAAACTTCTCATTACCTAAGTCCCTTGCTGGATGCAGCCTCCAATGCATCAAGTGCACCTCCTCTTTCAGCACAGGAGCCTTGATTGGGAAGTAGCAGGTTTAAAACCACAATGCATAAAGAAAAACCCATGGAGCTCTGTGTGACTGAGACCTGAGGATTCAATATATTATTAAGAAGGATTTTCCTTGGCACAAACAGAGCCTTTCTCTTTTTGATTTTCAGTGAGAGTTCAGCACCTACTTTGTTCTCAGTGCAATTTGCCCAAGTGCCTTTCAACAGGCCTTGTCCTTCTAATCCATTCTGGAAATCCCACTGTTGGCTGCTTGGCAGTTATGGAAACACATGCTGCAGCCAGGTGTATTTCAATTGCAAAGGAGAAAAACTGCAGGGAGAAAATATTACATTTTCTGCCTCTCAGTTACCCAGTCTCTCAATTAAAAGCAGGCAAATGGGTGCCTCTTTCACTGCTGAAGTCTGCTTGAAAATTGGTTTCCTGTTTAGCCTGCACTGTGGAATTTAAATTATTTTATTAGAAAAGTTACAAAGCACCAGAAGTTCTTGCCTTTTACTGAAACAGATTAATATTTACAAAAATGGTACCTATCTTGAGAAGGTTCAGTCTGCGTAGTTCTTTATCAGTCAGTGGTGCCCCGATATGACAGAGCTGTTTCTGTTAGGGGTTAGGTTCAGGCAACGAGCACAGCAAGTTTTCTTCACTTTCTGCCTTAGGTAAAGCACAGTATTGGTTCCTATGAGGTACAATTAATCTCTTGAATGGTAAAAAGCTTTCATTTTTACCTGTGTCTACAGCAAATGAAAATTTCACAAGTGTCTTAAGGGAGAAATGTGTTGAAGCAGGTCCCTATCGTTCATACTGCCTTCTGAGCTTGTGCTGCTCATTCAAAGATGACTGAGAGTGCATCATCTATGAAAAGAAAGCCATGGAGCCAAAAATGTGGGAGAGCTGCCCATGCTGCATAGGGATCATCATGGGTTTAGATCCACCATCTCCCTGGACCTGCTGTTGTGTTTCTGCAGTGTCTGAATGCAGCCCCACAGCGTGCCTGTGTTTATGTAAGCAGCCAGCTCTAGGTCAAGGTTTCCTCCCATCATGTGGGGAAAGGTTACAGTGCCAGGTTGTGCAAGGCTACTTCTGTCACAGGAATTGACTAGCAAAAGAAAAGAGGACAGGCTGGGACAGAGACATCGAGCCTTAGTGGGAGGCTTCAGAGGGAACTGGAGAGGTGGGGTGCAGTCATGGTTGTCGTCCCCCCCAAACAGCAATTGTGCACCTGGGAGCAGCAGCAGCCAGCTTGGCTTCCCAGGCCTCTGACCTAAAAATAAGTGGGGGGCACATTCTGATGGTTTTTATCTGCAGCCTATAGTTTAAGAAAACAGCTCTCCTCATCTGCACCTGTCCAGTGGGAAGCTCTCAAAGGAACAATGTCAAAATGCAGCACGCCTCCACAGCCCAATGGGGCCAGTTTATGACGGCTGAGGATCTGACCTGGACTGCTTCTCTCGCTTCTCTGCCACTCAATTTATTATCTTCAAAATATTCTGCTATCATAGGTTCATCTTATGAAACAGTAATACCATTCTGGCTTAGTGTCAGGGCTGGCCTAAGGGATGGCAATACATCAATGCTCCAGGGCATCAGCTCAGCGACTTCCAGTCACAGCTCTCCGAAACGATCCTGGCAATAAGAAGTGTTTTCAGACACGCTCATTGCTGATGCATTAAAAACAGTATCCAGCAAATGGGAGATTTCTCTGCCTAAGAAATAGGTCTAACATAATTGCAATGGTCCAATCAACCAGTCAGAAAATAATTTTAGTTCTTGTATAAACAGCTATTTTGTAAGCAGGGATACACAACCAGCTCAGGGAGAACTCAATAGATGTTTTTAACATTAAACAAAACATAACATAATTATCAAAGTTGAAAATGAACACTATTGTTATGCCCAAAGAAAACAAAAAGCTTCTGGAAGGGGGATGGAAAAAAAAATAAAAATCTTTCTGTTTATTTTAGTAGGGGCTGTACTTTTAGTTCGACCACATTTAAAATTACTAGACTGGACTGGAAAAAGAGGATAACATAGCAAGCCATCCAGACCATAAAACCCTTCACAGGTTTAATCTACAGAGAGCTCAAGGTTTCATTTTCTGCATTAAGAGATAGGTCAGCTCTAATTCTTACATGGAAGTTTTTTCAATTCAGCTTTAGAAGAAGAAAATTCCTGCATTACCAAGTCTCTCCCTGCAGCATATTTAATATTTCCTTGATCTTTTCCTACCACCAAATAGTTTATGGGATTCACTGCGTCACAGTCCATAGAAAGTTTGCTTGCAGTAGAAATACACTAGGCCTTGTGATGGAGGAGAGATCAATATAAACAAGAAAAAAAATGTTCATAGATTATTTTTTTTCCTTTTCTCATAGATGTTTATCTAGTTACCAGTATCTGGTATGTTTTTATATTCTGACTTAAATCTAAATTTTTCTATCACAGAAATCTAACTCACATAAATAATATTTTGCAAAGCATTAACGACAGCTTTGTGCTCCTTCAGCAACTGTCCTCTTAAAGAACTGTCCCCTTTTACAGGGTTGCTTTCCAAGTAAACAACCTCACCTGACATCTTATTCATCATCCACTAATGGTGGAGAATGTAAACGTGCTTGAACTCCTAATCTGTTACTCTTTTCATCAGACAATATAAAGATACTGCAGGCAACAGTTTTTGAAGAGCCAAATGGTAGCGAAACCATTAGCCCTCAGTGATTTGCAGTAAGTTAGAAATTGCCCTTGCTTTTGTGTGACCCACTGACATAGCAGCTGCCTGACACCTCTGATCAGCTACACCACATTTTTACTCCCTTGACAGTAGCGTCGATTTAGAATTAGAAAGCAAAACCCCCAAGCCATGAAAGTAGAGAGTCTAATTGGGGAGTGGAGAAGCTGAACTCTAGTTTTGGTTACAGCTGGTCAGAAGTATAAAAAAAAAATAAAACAAAAAGTTCCTCCACAAAATTTCCACCCCCCCCACCACCCTGTAAATACCAACATGCAGTATCTCCAAAAGGAAATCATTCCCATGGAGCCTAGAATCCCTGAAACAGAAAGGAAAATCTGGACAGAACACTGAGCAACTACAGGAAACGTCCAGAAGGACCCCAGGAAGAACTGCTCCTTGGGGCTCACACAGTCCCCAGTCTCTAATAGGCAAGTAGTAGTACTGACTCCAACCAACTCTCCCCCACTCAAAAACATCAAAACACTTTGATTCAAATCTCTTCCAGAACAGGCAGTTCTTTCCTGAAATCGGAGAGGTTGAAAGAGCTACTCTGTCCTAGAACTGAACATCTAGAAAGCATCATCTTTTAACCCCACAGCACCCCAGCTGCTGGACCATCCCTATGGAGCCAGAATCCACAGATGTCAACACTGGATTCAACCAAAACTTGTCAAACCCCAGATCCAGGGGCGTATCTCCCTTTACTTGCCACAGGAATATAATCAGCGTTTCTCTCGTGCCCCTTTTCTGCCCCGGGGAAGATGATGAGCAGCACCATTTTTACATGCTTCCTGCAGACTTTTTCCTATCTAGTCTGAAATGTCCTTATGTCAGAGTAAGACTACTTGAGTTTCCCTTCTTCTATTCCTCCCTGGAGTGGATGACTGTACTTCAGTGGTTATGTTTCAATTACCGGCCTCCAACATCAACTCTGCAAGCTCTCTGCCATTCGCTGAAAACATTCTTGTTTTGCTGTTGACATGCACAACAGCTTTTAGTTAATACGCCCCCACACCAGAGAAGCCATCAATGAAATATTAATTTGTTGTGCTACTTAAATTACAGTTCCTGGGCTAGGCAAACTAAAACGTCCTCTGACACAGGAATGGGTTTGTTACACTTAATTGCATGTCTTACTCTCTTTCCAAGTCATCAAAACAGTTGACGTCTCTGTATAACTTCAAAATATCTGAATCAAGCATGAAAGGCTAACAAGGAAATCAAACCAAAAAGCCGAATGCTGCCTCACACTGGCCCATGTGATTAAAGAGAATTAGAGAACGAGCAGAAGAGCCCTAGAGTCAGTGACATTGGTGTTGGGCAGAATGAGTATCAAGGGAGCTGCTGAAACTCCTAGCACTTGGGAATCTTGTGCAGTTCACCACTGTGGAAGATGAAGTAATTAAACCTACAGCCTGTGAGCCTCGGCCAGCCCAGGAAAGGAGAGAAGGGATGAGCAGAAAGTCAGTCAAACCTGAAATTTATCTCATCTGGGATATCTCAGGGAAGTTGATTCCTGCAGAGCAGGTCTTGAAGCAGAACACAGGGCTGGGATTGAGGACAATGGGATTTTACACCTGTCTCTGTTCACACAGAGAAAAAGACATTTTACCTCCCTGTTCCCTTTCCTTTCCCTTTCCCTGCTCTATCAGCTTCAATGAAAATGCGTTGTGTGCTTGCAAACTGGCACCCTGATCCTGAGCCAGACTAAAATGTGCAGCCGACTACAAATGAGCACTGTGTTATCAAAATGACATTTGTTTGGGAGGCCACTCTGCACATTGGGTCACAGACCTCATTCCTGCCACACAATAATAGCCATTCCACTGGCAGTCTCCCTTCTTGCTGTGTTGGCCAAAGCAGACCTGACTGAGGGGTCACAGGGGCAGTAGCAGTCAAAGCCCATTCCACAATTTGGACCCTTCTTTTATTTAAAATGGAGGACCCAATCACCTACAAAATATACCATTAAAACACATTCCATCTAAATGTAAGGTTCTATTCCTGCACAAGCTATCCAATCCAAACATCAGATTTGGTCTATTCCAAACAAAAAGGATTTCCTCAAACAGTATTCTGATAAATTTCTGAAAGAGAAGGGTTGGGGATATCTCCGAGTGGGTTTTCCACTTAGGACGTTTTTCCCCAAATAAGGTCTACATAAGAACAAAAATACCCTCCTTTAACCTAGGATTTTTCATTTTGTCATTAATATAGTCAGAAATGACCCAACAAGGTGAAGGAATGCAGAGAAGCAAAGAGCGAGCTCCTCACGCTGTCTGCTGATGCAGGCCCAGTGCAGCCAGGCAGCAATCTGCAGTCCCTCAGGTGAATGTAAAACAGATTTAGAAACACTTTGCCTCTCTCCTGAAGTTCCCCAAGGGGAAACAGAGCTCAGCAAACCCTCTGATTTAATAAAAATCTTTATCCAGGAAATAGTACCCTGTCCAAACCCACACATCACATGACGTTGTCTCCTAATACTGATAAGATGAGCACTTTGCTCAGTGTGCCTTACACAGCCACTGGAAATCTCTGGGAATAGAGTAAATCACTACGAAAGGCCCCTGTTGTGCAGGTGCCAGGAAAGATGCGCATTAGGTTATTGCACCCATCTGTATCCATATCTGTGTCTAAAAATACACACCACTAGCATTCCTTGTTAGCTTGTTGAGAAAGCCAACACAAAGAGAAAGTGCCACATCTTTGTTGGGTATGTTAATCACAGGAGTATCTGTGTTACGCACACACCCTCAGAGCAACTGCACTTGTTATACAGAAAAGCTGAGAGATACTTTTTGGTGTTGTGCTGCAGAAAACAGTGGGAAGGTTCAACTCTGCCCAGATCCAGTTGATTTCTAAATAGTTTTTGTTCAATGAGATAAAGATATTTACATTTTATGTTTTAGTGAGGGAAGGAATTAGTTTTCAGTGGAACTGGGGCCTGTGTAAAGATTAACTGAGAAGGGTAATTTGGAGGGTTAATTTAATTTCCATCTCCTCATCTGATCCCATGTTTTTATTCTTGGGTCCTTCCACACCAACCCCATCTCCACACTTGACATGCCCGATCAGCTTTTAATATATCTCCTTTTACATCTGTTTACAAAACATACCTCTCCTTTTAAATCTGTCTCATTTCTTGACATGACACAAAAAAGGTAAGTCAATACATTTTAGATTAAA